>NC_092522.1:100091802-100395017 GCF_037038585.1 Patagioenas fasciata
AATGGAAAAGGATGAGTATTTGATCTGCTGGTCCAATGAGATAATATCACCTCTATAATTTCCAGAGAGAAACATTTTATTTTAGTTGTTGAAAAGTCAACATTTTCTGGGCATATAAATCTGTTGTTTGTATCATTAGTATTAAATGGCAGCTGAGAGAGAAATCATAAAAGTAAGCAAGATAACAATTTTTTTATATTTTAAAGATCCTCAGAGATCTTCCAGAGCAACACTTGCAGACATTATGCACTAAAATGAGCCAAAGAAGTTAATAGGTCTGGTCCTTCAGGGGTGCTGACACTTGTTATTCCTATTGGCCTGAGTAGGAATTTTAAACTTATAGCACCTTTGAGCATCATGTAGTTTGTTTTTAATTACTTACTTTTTAGGCACTCGAGTCTGAAAAAAAAAAAAAATTGGCTATTTAGTGTAATCTTATGAAAATGTGTGACTTGCAGCACTTTGGGTTCACATCTTAGTAGCACATCTGTGCTTAGAAAAAATCCAGCACGTCTGTGCTGGATTCTCCCCAGATCAGTCTGAACTGAAAGTTGCATAATGAACAGAGAATTACTACAAGTGAACTAGCAAAAAGGTGCAAAGTAAGTGCATAAGTAAGCATTCCTTGTAAATAATTCACTCATTTATAGAAACAGGATATAAATAAATGATGTTTAAGACTTCTTTCAAATACTTAGAGCTCTCTATATGTTACATTTTAGAACATTCCACAGCATCTAAAATATATAAAAATAAATATCTACAGTATTTACAAAGTATTATACAATCCTATCTTTAAAAAGACTTGTAAAGACATGTTCTTTAGCTCATTCTGAGGTAAGTAGGTTTCTGTAAGACTGAGAAAAAATAGGAGAGGCAGTCATTTTGAAGGAATCGCTTTGTCCAGTTGTAGTGTGTAACGGCTAGAAGCATGTGCCATTCTCTGATGGTTTTACATGTATTGAGCCAAAGTCATCCTTGCTGTAACTCCATCGAGGTAAGTTTAGTTATGCTAGGGACGAATTTGTCCCATTCTGCATTCTCTGTGTTGCCAGTGTCTTCTGCAGAAACCCTCACAGCTTCATCTAAATTTGAAGTCATATTCATCCCTGGTATGTGGAGATGCAGTTCTACTGATTTCAATGGGCTGAGTGTAGCTGGGATACCTGTAAGATAAATCAGAGCTTTTAAGATTATTTTACTGTTTGTAGCAGGTAGTTGACTGGCTCACCCTGTGATTGTCATTCTCTGAACACCATGCAGGTAATGGTCTATGTTCTGCCAGAAACTGTTCCAAATTGCACTTGCAAATTTTAAGTGACGACTTCCTGACTGGAGTCTAAGTGGTTTTCTGATGCATAAACCTTGATCTTCTTACTTTTAAATATTTTCACTGTTTTCTACTGCTTATTCAATATGCACTATTTGGAAAATTGCCCTGTGGTTCCTTACCCAGATGGCACTCTGACCAGTGGAGCACTACAGCTTCCTGTGTACAGGTCAATCACAGAGTCATGGAATGGTTTGGATTGGAAAAGACTTACGAAGATCATCTAGTCCACCCCAATGCCATAAGGCAGGGAGAAGAGAATGGCAACAAATAATAGAGTAAAACATAATCTACAGCCACACTGTCATCTGGATTTCATGGCTGGATCTTGCTTGAGCTATACAGGGCAACACTGCTGGAGAAGAGCAAGATTAATTCATATCTTCTGTAGTAAGTGAAAAGAACAGGCTTCTTCAGAGATAATTTATTTAATTCTTTTGGGGTATATATTTTAGGAACAGATTAGCTGTCTTTAGAGATACCAGTTTCTCTGTTATGAATAAGCAGCTTATATAGTCCTAGTGTCTGAGATAACTTCCAGACAACCAGTTTTCATAACCCAAGGAGAGGACAGATTAATTCTGTACTTTCAGTCCCTTGCAAAGTCCCATTGGGATATAACATATTAATATAATGTAATGATAAATATAAAACAATAAATTATATGCCATTTCTCACAAGCAATGGAGTTGCACAATCATTTCAGCATTCACCCAGAACTGGGAAAGCTTGAACAACTTCTGTCTTTCATGTTAGTTTGTGTTCATTTTTTTTATCAACCTATATTGGAGAAAAATCAAGAGTGGCTTCCCAGTTGTTCCTGAATACACACAATAACCCACCCAACAGAAAAAAGAACCAAAATTGTGAGAAAAGAAACTAATGTGAATTTCTTATTTGATCAGCCCAACTCACACCAGAATGCATGGTAAGCAGATAATTTGAAATAGTCAAGGACATTCAGGTAGTACAATCTGTACACCCCATTTTTGTTATAGTATTTGGTATAAAATAGACCACAACTTCAGAGAATTAGCTCTGAGTAGAATATAGGTGTTTATAAACACATTGTAACTTCAGGGAGAATTTTCATGCTTTCATGTATATGTAGACTTAGGAGTCTAAAGGAAGTAGAAATCCAAAGAAAATATTTATATAAAATAACCTTACTCCCTTCCCAATAGCCACTCAACTTTTGAAATAAATGAGATGAAATTTTGCTTCATCAATATATAACCAAATGTGTAGCTTATTCTAGAAAATATTTATTCTAAGTTTTTTTTTCTTACAGTCAGTTCCTAATGGTGAACACTTCTCTCTCATTGCATTGTGCTCAGATTCAAATATTGTTGTATGAACAATTAAATTTTACTTCCACAGCATCGAAAGACATAGGTGCAAGAATACTACCAATGGGTAACAGGTGCAGTACCATTTGCTGGCAGTGTGTTGATGTTGTTCAGCACAACGTGTTCTGAAAGTTTTGAAATGTTATCAAAATTGCTGATCTGGGTGGTCAAGGATTTCCGACTCTCTGTACTGGCACGACCTCTGGTGAGCCGTTCATCATGGTGACTGCGAATGCCAAAGATGCAACAAGAAAATGCTGCTTTAAATTCTTCTCTAAATTTCCCTGTCAACCACAAAAACAGACTCATGAAAAAATTGTACTATAAACCGCGTTTCAAACTTTATAGATTAGAAAAAAAGCAGCTACCTAAACCAAAATTAATCCCAAACACCCAGATGTTCTTCTAATGCAGAAGTAGGAAATCACAATTTCAATGTCTTGGAGAAAGATGGAAAAAATAAAACCTTTGTAAGATGATATGTGAGGTATGATATGAAACCTAAATTATTCTTGGCTAGACAGAACGGACAAACTAGAATGATTTATGAAATCATGTTGTGGATAGTCTGTTGATTAATAGCATATCTAACAAAAACAAGTGAATAAGTAGTCTTAAATGAACTAATGGATAATTTGAATTTCAGCATTTTAAAAGAAGATTGAAAGTGTTCAACAGCCACTATTGGGGCTCAGAGGAAATTGTTTAGATCATCTTCACACTAAATGCTACAAAAAATGTACAGTGGGAAAACGTGTAGTGAGGATGAATTTGCCTCCCTGTATTTACCAGTAATACCTCCAGTTTAGGTCCTAATTCTGCTGTGCATGGCCAAATGAGACAAATATAAACCAAGACAAATCTGTACTAGTAATTAAACAGCGTTCTGATAGAGTCTTCGGCCTTGAACCTAGTTGGCACAGCCTGGTCATGCAAGTATTATTAAAGACTCACAGCCTCCAAAACCCGATACTCGCATATAAAATGCCAAGTGGGGGCAGCCCCTGGCCTCTGCTACCTCCCAAACATTACCCAGGCAGTGTCAGGAGAGTGGTAATTGTTTCAGACCAAAGTCATATCAGGGACTTCTCTACCAAATTAATGGCATGGACAGTCAAATTCAAGCACTTGGACTCAGGCCCTGGCACTGTTTGGTTTAGCTATAGGTAGATAGCCTGAAGGTAATGGGATACATCAGGTGACTTGTTCCAAGAAGAGGATCTAGTTCCCACTGGAAGAGCTGGGCTGATGTTACACAGTCATTAATCTTATTTGCTATGGCTCATTACATTCAAACTATACATTACACTTGAATTCTGGGTAACTGTAACTTACCACTGAGGAAGTTATAAATAATAGGATTGGCTGCACTGTTTGCATATACAAGCCAGTGTGAGAACGTGAACCAGGCGTATACAGTTTCTCTGTCATCAGCATGATTAAACATCCCAAAAACCCTACAGAAAAAGAAAAGCAAACCTGAAAGATGGCAAAATTAGAAATCATATAAAAAGATTTGCCAACTTCTAGTCTCATTTTATCCCTGATGATCTATTTTCACTATCATGGAAAAGCTGATTTAACACTTATCAATTTCTTGAGCTAATAAAGTCCTCTCCCCATCCCTCAGGCTCCTTTCTTGGTGGTTTAGTATCACAACAGTATTTTACTTTGCAATGATGCACATGCATGACCTTACTGCTAAGTACCAAAGTTAACAGGTGTTAGATCTGCTTCTACATACTGCATTCCAAGGGGCTTGAGGATGAAAAGTACTTAAGTCAAGCCTCAAGAAAGTGTCAGAATTGAGTAGGATGTATTTAAACTTTCATATCCATCTTGAAAACATTCCTTAAAACCTGAAATGTTTCTCAAGCACCAACAAAAGGCTGGCTGTTTCTTAGGATATTCAAATATTCTGCTACATGCCATTATTTATTGGTATTCCAGAGGTCTCAAGAGATAGTGACTATATCAAATCCTTACTTGTCAGACACTGTATGAAAAAACAGAGTCTAAACAATTTTGAATCAAATGAACAGGACAGAAAAAGGCAAAAAAGTAAAACAGAGCTTCATAGGTAAACGGAAGGGTTAGCCTAAGGTCTCAAAAGGGTATCTGATGGGGCTTGGGTTTGAATCCAGCATTTCAGAGTCCTGGGGGCCAAGCCACAACACAACACTCTCCTGTTAATCTTCAGTTGCTGCTTTAGGTAACTGCACTTCCACAGGTGCATTTACAGCAAACGCTGTATTCCCATGTAAATTGCAGGTTTTAATGAGAAGATAGGCTAGATCACTTTCATGAGGAAGAGCTTGCTGACAAGGGCTCTAGAATCTGGCCTTTAGTTTTGATATTACACATAGGTTAGATACATTTTTTCTTGAAACTGTATGTTTATTTTCCATTTCTTTATCATGAAATAAGTAAGCTTAACCTTCAAAAGTATCTGCCAGAATAAGAGGAATCTCCCAACACAGAATTGTTTTTAGACAGAAAACTTTACCAAGTGTTTACATTTTGGGATAAACTTTACCTTTTCAAGACATTGAGGATGCTAATTGGTAGATAGCAAAGTGCAAAAACCAGGAGGACGACCATTAGCATACGTGCTGTTTTCCTTCTTGCACGAATCTGTTTTATTTCAGCTGCCACAGCGCTAATCTTTGACTTTGTTGATTGTCCCAGCCCTCGGGGTTGTGCTGAGGACTGCAGAGGCTTCCATTTTTTCTGAACAACAGAAGAAGTTCCTGGGATCTAAAAAAAACAAAATAAGGGGCACTTTCAAAACCTAGCACTGTGGGTTGCTATAGTATGAAAAATAGACATGTTAACATGCAAAATGTAAGCTTGCAGGGAGAAATTTTCTATTAAATTAATTGATGTAGCTGCAAGAAACAAACCTGATTTTAGACACACTTGAAGCACTGAATAAAAATTTGTGTTTTATCCAACTGTAGCAGCTGATATATTAAAAATATCTTTACTTCCCACATGCCTTACCTTGCTTGTGTCTTCAGACTATCACACTTACCAACCCTACTGCTGCAATTACGTTGCTGTAAAGTTCCACCTTAAATGTTTTCTTGTATGGCAGAATAGTTTATCCCATTAATATGCTGCTAATTTAAGATACTAAACAGCTTTTCAGCATTGGAAAACTAGGATTTAAAGCCTACATAGCTGTAAGTGCCCTAAAATTGCCAAATTTGCAATCTAGATGACAAAAAAGCATCTAGAGAAATCACAGCTGAAATGTAGATCTCCCTGTAAAGCTCTTCAAAGTGAGTGTATATACAGTGATTAATAGAGAGGGATCATGGAAGATTGCCAAGAATTAGGTTAGCCAAAGACATTTTGCAATGAGTAGATATAGCACCTTGGTATTAAAGAAAAAAAAAATCTCAGTGTTTGTTTTCTGTGCTCTCACATAAGCAAAGTCAAATAAAACAAATTTGCTTCAGTGCTTCAAAATTATTTCCTGCTTGCTGCCAAATGTGAAAGACTACAGGTGGCAAGGACTTTCTCAGAGCACTCTATTACGATGACATTTATGTTTAAAGTGCTATACATTGTGAAAACCTTCTGGGTAGAAATACAGTTTTATTCATGCATAAAGGAATTGTGTGCAGGGTGACTAGTCTCATGAGTGTAAAATTATGCACTTTTAAAAATATCTGCAAAATTCATACTGTCTATTTTAACAGTTTAAAAATCAGGGCTTATCTAAACAAGTTGACCAGAAGGGAATTAAATTTTTGAATATTTATTTCCATAAATAGTAAGCTAAAATAGAAATACTTGTTCTAAGATAAAAGCATGCGTGTGCAGACTTGTTCTAGAATAGCTACTATGCTGTGGGTTTTGTGGTTTGTTTTTTTTTTTTTTTTTGTGTGTAATTTGTTTTGGTGTTTTTCCTTTGCTTTGTTTTGTTGTTTGTTTGTTTGTTTTCTTTTTCTTTTTCTGTTCTTTTTTTTTCTTTTGTGAATAACTTCCTTGCACAGACAAGCCCTTAACTGAGCATTTCTGTGCACCATCAAACCTGATTTACAGCTATTGAAACATTTTGGCAAAGTCCTGTTGTAATGAACAGGAAATCAATGAAGCAGAACAAGGGATACATTATAACATTCATTTTTCACTAATGTTTCTACAGACATGAAGCAAAAAAAACCACCAAACCCTTGCACTTACTTCTACTGAGGATCCCCACTCATTCAGCTGAAATCTGCAGTATCAGTTTCATACCTGGACACATCTGTCTTGTTGCAAGGAATTTAACCCTTCTTAGTTGAGGGGTGTATTACTGCCTTTGCCACACACTATTGAGATACTTCACTATCAAACATTCTGATTTTGGTTTATCGGGGTACTTTGATAGTCTGTTCTTCTAACTTTGAAGAAGAAGGTTCTCCTTTCTTTTCAGTCACCCTGAATTACCATATTTGTAGCAAGAACTGATCAGAAAGTGGAGATGGAAGCAGAGAAACTCAAACCTCTCCCTCCTGATCAGGCCACAGATTCACTTCAAGAATTCTTTGACCAGGTTTCTTGGTAGATAGATGCAATTTAGAGGAAGAGAAACAGTACCTGAGACCACAATTGTGAATGGCTATTTCTACAGGAAAGTTAGACACAACTGGTTTTGTACATGGCTTACCTATCTGTGCAGGTAGAAGGGTTTTTTTGGTATTTAAGCAGTCTTCAATAGCAAGAGGTGATAAAAGGTAGGGACTGTATACAATGTACAGCCTCAATGTACTATATATTACATTGATAAATCTTCAGGAGTTTGTATTGAGAACCTTTTTACAGAGCCCTATTTTAACAGTCTTTACCCCAGTTTTTACCTGCCATACCCCTGGGCTTTGTTAATGTAACACCAATAAGCAATAATACAGCAAGAGTTTTATCAGAAAACAACCCAAAACAAACAACAACAAAACCACACAAAACAAAACAACAAAAACAACAAATGAAGAAGAGCTGTATACTCGCAGAGTTGAACTAGTACCGTCTAAGGAGCATAACACCACAGAAGTGTGCATATATACAGAAACATCTGCAAATATACATTTATGTAAGCACACACATACATTATATATGTACAAGTACACACATGCCAGCATGATGCATATATTTGCTTTTCAGTAATGAGTCAGTTGTAGAGATAATTGTGGAAAATCTGTATGTAATTCACTAAAAGCCCACTAGGTGTGTCTGTGTGGGTACTGAAAACTGCGTAGCTATTTTCTTATGTATTTTTCTTCTATCCCCTCTAATTATTATCAAGGGGTTTACAACCAGAGAAAATATCTTGCAAAGATTGGAAGGGTATACTCCAGCTGCCAAAATAAAAATGGATAGGGTTCCTAGTTATTAATACAAGTAGGTTTTACTGTCAATGCGTTTGGACATCAGAAAATCAAAGCATACAGTATGAAACTTGATAACACAAATGATGTACCAACACTTTTATCCTAAGTCCATTCAGTCCTATTTAGTTGTTCAGAAGTTATTTTTTAATCAACTTAAACTCTGCAAGAGAATATAGCCTTCTTAGTCACTACTTTCTTGCTAATAATTAAATTAAGTTGCTCAAAATCCCTGGTATTTGTGGCAGGATTGTTCTTGTCTTTACAAAGATGAATCACTAATTCAAAGAGTGTAAAGCTCACATTCAAAGATCTGCTTGAAAGGCACAATCAGTAATTTTGAGAGCTGTTGCACAAAGTACAGTAAGGATAGCTTGTAAATCTGTCTTAGTCATCTGAAAATCTGCAGGCACATCACACTCCATTCTAAAAAAGAACCTTTAGAAAAAGTGTAAGGCATAGAGAGCTTCTACTGTTTGCTGTTGTTTTTTTGGTTTTTTTTTTTTTTCTGTCATGTATATCTGGAAGGCTCATTGTACCCTGCAATAAGATCACTATATTTAACTGAAGTTCAGATAAACAGTATGATTTCTTAATTGAAACTATTATCAACTAATACATTTAGAACACTACATTCATTCACTCTACATGACTGACTATGGCACACCCACTGCACATAGAAAAATGCCTGATGTCTGCAGCCAAATCACAGTAGATAATAGATGTGCAATGGTCTTAATTCCACTTGGTGCAGTCTCTTATACATAGTGCTATCATCTATGCTAGGAAAAGAGACATTTGTAATTTCACATCAGTGATAGCACTAAGCCTGTGGCAGTATTTCTCTTTTTGCCACTGAAAAAAAGAAGGATCATTTTAACCATGACAGCATGCACGATGTACAGGGAGAAGAAACATTGTGAAGAAGAAATGTGCCAGCTAATGCAATAGGAGAAAAATTCCCCCCCCAAACCAGGTTGGTTTCCAGTCATTCAACTTCCGCTCTGAATATGAACCAGCATTTTCAAGCCACATGCAGGTTAAAAGAAATTGCTTAATTAATGGACAGTTTGACACACCAGGTAGATTGTAAAGAAAGTACAGAAGAGAAGGTTAAAATGGAATATAGTGATAAGGTCATTGAGTGCTAGAGGACAGATTCAGCAATGCAGAGCATCTTAGAGCTATGTTAGGCTAAACTTAATTTCAAAACTAACTGCGCAAAGCCTTTGTGCTGGTGAAGAGTCCCCTCAAATTATAAAGATTACATTTTACCTTCAAACTGTCTTGTTATTTAATCTAATAAATGTAAGAAACTAAAAGCAAAAATGATAATTTAAAGACAAATGGTGAGACCAACAGCAACTCTGGTTTAACCTTAATATGATTAGATGTGAGAACAAGCACTACTATGATGAATGGGTGATAACAAAATGCCTTAAAGCAGATTTGGTTTTCCCTATATTTTAGCTATTTGCAAGAGAGAAGTTTTGTCAGTTTAAGATTTGATTTTTGCTTTTAACATATGTATGTTCAGAAACCTAAATTCAGAAATTTACTTGTGATTTCTCTGATGATCAATTTGAACTGCATGGAAAATGCTCCTGACGTGGCAGATATTATGGCTTCGCCAGGACAGCCTCAACTTTGGCTGGTATCACACAATGGTGAGAGAGAAATGATTCATGCCCGTATCTTGATGGAAATGTCAGCCATTCTTAGAGCCATTTTAAAGGACAGGAGAGAGAATATCTTCCATCATGCTTTCAGCAGGATGAGTTTATTGTCCTTTACAGAATGACAGGGAAGGGGACGGCAAGGGACTAAAGCCGTAGTAGTTAAATTCCAGACAAAGCAAAAGACAGCAGAGGGAACCATAGACTGATGCATGACAGATGACAGCTTGCACCCAGAAAATTATTCACCAGCTGACACCACTTCAAATTACTGGAGGGGTAAAAATGTTTCTGAAAAAATTCACATGATTTTTACCACTTTAACTCGAATGTTCTTTGTGTGCTTGGTTGCTTGTGGTTTTTGTTTGGCATTTCTGTTTTCTTTCCTGTATTTTTAATTTGAAACTTGAAAAAGCAGATATTAACTTAGAAATCATGCCAATTACTTGTCCATAATACACATGAAACATTACTGATAACAGGCAGTTTCAATTCCAGACTTACAGTTCTGACAATTGGACTTTCTATAATAGTCTGACTTTTGTTCAGATCAGACTGGCTATGAACCTGATTTTACAGAATGAAAAATCAAAATAAAAAATTATACAGACTACTAACAAAATGGGAAGGTCAGTCCTCAATTTTGACTGCTGTAGGAGATTTTAGCAGTATAAATAAGGTCACCTAAGGTATTTCAGTAAGCATTTCAGATATGGTGGGAGAGATCTTTCTTATCCTTATAATAAATCTTCCTGTTGCCTTTTTCTCTCTTTCTCTCCCTCTAAGCTTTTCATAGCCCTAAGCAAGAAGGGGTTTACATTTAACCTGACAGCCTTCATTTTTTAATGCATCTCAGCTCCCATACAAGGTGGCTGTAAACCAGCAGTATCACAGAAGCTGGTGACAGTGCTGGATATAAAATTCCAAGTCCTAAGTGGCAACATGGAGCATCGAGAGAAGAAAGTTGTACATAGGAATCTGCACATGGTCACAACAGCAAGCAAACAGAGCTAGTTTTAAGTGACTTACCTGGCGACACCACAGCTTTCGAAATATCTGCAAATAGGCCAACACCATAAGACACAGTGGTGCCATGTATGTCACAAGAAAAAAGCATGTGTGATACATTTTGGGATAAACCTCAGCTGGAAAGAGAATTCAATTAGGAAAAATGCATTTAAATATACATACATTTCATAATCACTTTAAACTAAATCATTCATATATTCATGTACATGTTTTTCAAATGTAATAGGTTATAATGGAAGACGTATCTAATAATTCTATGGTCAGGATGGATTTTTAATCACTTCTATATATATCCCGTTTCTATTATAACATGCTTTTATCTCAAGCATCTCTTATATCACACTATTGCTTTCATATTACATTATTACTTGAGTTACGAAGTCTTAAGAATCTTGTTTTGCTTTTATTAAATCAGTGAAAGAGCTTTTCACTATCTAACAAAAGCTAATCAATTATTCAACCTACCTTTAACATATTAAATAGGTTGTGTAACTGTTTTAATTCTGCAATTAATTCCCTCAGTAAATTGCACAGTCTCTCACCTCTAAACAGAAAATGGGGACTATAGCACACGGGATACTAATAGGAGGAAAGACGGACATTTCTTAAATTACTTTTTGGTGGCAGAATAAATGTGTTTTCAAGGTATACCTAGTGATTTATTTTTACAACTACAGTAAAAAAAAGTAGAATTAATTAAGTAAAATGCTCTAAACTTAAGAAATTTTCAAGATTATTTTTGACTTGTCTTTAACAAGAATGAGTTTGCTACTGTTGTGTTCTAGTTTTCTGTGTATCTTTTTTCAAAAGACAATTTATGAATGTTACTTGCTTAGAGATAAACATCTTACAAGTGCGAGTGTATTGTGTTTCTAAGAATGTTGTATCATAAGCTTCATCATTAGATTATAACAGAATGTGCAGCGGGTGCCTGGAAAACATGCGTTCACATTTGTAACATTAAACGTAATTTGGTGATACCAAATGTTGGTATCAATTACAGCTTAGCAGCCCACAGTCATCACCAGCAAAGGAAATACAGACATTGCCATTAACATTTGACAGCTTCGATGGATCAGGGTTCAAAAAATTCAGATAAGCAGCATTTGGCTCCTTACTTGCTCTAAGATGCTGGAGGAAACCAGTTTACCAACACTTAACTGAGCAGCTGCAGCTACTAGCTCTTGCCAATGTCCCATCTGGAGCAGGGTTTGTATTAATAGTGATAAATCGGTTTGTATGTTGATTGACAATCTCAGAATTGTTTTTGCATTGCACAAAAATGCAACCTCACAGCAGTCCTGTCAGCCAGGGAAATACTGACATGCATGCCTCACAGGTGGAGAGATTAAGGACAAACTGGAGTAATGTGACTTACTGGGATCACGGGAGGTCAGAGCTGAAAGTACATTCTTTCTGCTCAGAAGGAGGTGCCACCTGCCTCATCAATGCTCCGCAGGCAGCCAGGCCCCTTTCAGGTAGAAGGACAGTACATATTTAAAAGGCCATCTGGAGTTTATGGCTTCCAATTTAGCATTCCAAGTAAAGTGAAACATTAAATGAGCCTAGCTATCTACAAAGAACTGACGGACCAGGTTGGAGGAAGATCCTAACACTTGCCTTTGAAGTTTAGCCACCTGGAAAGTGCCAGCTGCTAAACATCAAAGGAAACCTGTCCCTCCTCCACCCAGGGCAAAGCCCTTTGTAGAACTTTTCCCTAAGAAGCATGACTCTGTTTAGCTTCTCAAGCCAAAGAAAAGCTTTAAAACTGTTTGACAGTCACAGCAGCAAGAAGGAGGAAGGGCTGGTTTGGGATACTGTTAATTTATCAAGTGGGTGAGTTCCAGGCTCCTTGAATGAGAACATCAATCTGTCTGTGGTCCTGGTGATAAATCAGCTGCCGGACTGCAACTGCTGAACCTCTTACTGCCAAGCAGAAGAGGAGTAAAGTGTCTTTGCCTTCTCTGGTCACTTGATGGGCTTTGGGACAGAGGGAGATCATTCATAGCTGGAGTAACCATCTCTTTAAGAACAAATTAATGATTTTCACATCACTGGCCACCATCTTACTGAAAAGATGGAAATGGACAAAAAACAAACAGGTGGTCATGGGGATTGGACTGGGATGAGATCAGCATTCCTACTCAGCACCAGTCATACAGTACAATTACTCCACCTGGTAAAGGATCAGTGTGCTGCAACAAGCATTCTTCTGTCTGCTGCAGGGTTTATTCAACAACTGTTAAACTTTCCTAAACCTTCCTTCTTGGCACTGTGTTCCAGTCCCAGACGGTTGTTCAATGAGGCAAGGAGGTAAAAGACTGAAACTACAGTTTCTGGGTTTTGCCAGATTCTTCCTATATTTGTGTAAATATATATATATATATATACATAGATGTATATATATACATATGTATACAAACTGAAAAGAACCCAGACTCAAAAGGTTTTGATATGTCTCGCAAAGAACATATCCCCTTAAGCCATTGGTGCATAAAGAACTTGGTACTCTCAACAGCTTCCCTAAGAGTAGTGAAAAACAACAAGACTATCAAATTTGTTGAGCATCAGTAGAGAGTTCCCAGGTTCCCCAGTCTCAAGAAGATACTTATGAGGTTCTGGAGTTACAAATATAAAGAAGCAATACAGCTAAAAGAGTATACTTTTAGAAAAAAAACTTAATAAATAGGGATGTTAGGAAGCGGGTGCTCATAGCAGACAAATTTGACCACACAACGTGGTCTTTTCCAAACTATGGTCATATGTCAGAGGACTTACAGTTAGCTAATACTAACATTTTCAAATCTGATATATTATGCTGATGTTATCAATTCATAATAACACCAAGCATAATTTTAGTATTAACAACATTTTGACTTCTTTCTGTGTTATAATGTCCCATAAGCTTTTTCTTAAATTCTGAATGCTTTGACAAATATGATGTATAAACCTTCATGTAATTTCCAGATATTTGTTTTCCAGAATTAAGACAGTATGTTTTTATACTATTTTAGGAGTAGTCTAAGAGGAAATAGAACACAAACTCTTCCCTTTGTTTCCATTCAACCATGCAGTTTCGGGAAAGGATTATCTCCATGTTCTTTTTATCATTTGCAAAGGGGTTGGCTAACGCACTTTGGCTAACATTCTTTTTGTGAACAGCTCTAAGAAAATATATTTAGCTGACTTGGACACATGGTGAATTCATTTTAATATACGTTTCTTTTATTTTGGCACTTTATCATCAAATTCTGCACATAGCAATTACAGACTATTATAGAACTGTGGCCAACACTGGCTCCTTAAGTGAGTCTGCATAGGTCACATGTTGGATCCTTCTGCTTTCCCAAATAAAATATTGTTATTAGACAGTACTTGAAATGAAAACCCCTCAGCCTAGAATTGGCAATGAATTTTATATTCAGGAATGCCAGAAGCAATTAAAAAGAAATTGAGCCCTGCTTTAGGCTGAACTATTGCTCCATTTGCAGTCACTGGCAGCTCTCCAACAGCATGCTTGAAATCTTATTAGTCAGGGTGGCCACTATTTGTTCACCATTAAGAAGCCCGAGTGTCACGGTGTTGATCAGACCTTCCCTCCAGACACTCATCAGACTTGTATGGATTTCAGCAGCTGGACCCAAGTCTGGGTAGGGTACAGTGCTGTCTCCTGCTTTGGCATCTCTGACATTTTCTTGCACATGGCTCCCTATTAGTCCTTCATGGCACCTCATGTTTCAGTGGGCCTGAGTTCCCAGAATTAGAACAGACTTCCAAAACACTTTGGAAAGTGTCATTAAGCACCCCCTATTTTGCAGTCCCAACCTTGACACCACACCGTTTAACATCCTTGGGACATATGGTATACATGATGCTCTTCAAATATTTCATCAGATGTACCCTAATTTTAGATGGAATAAATTAAATGCAGTTCTACACAAAGCAGTAAGCACTCAAATATAATCTCTTTCCTCTAAATTGGCTATCCTATAGGATTTGCTTGGGTGTCTTGAGTGTGTGCAGTATCTACATCTCCACTTTCTCTTTGAAAATATAGGTTATTTGTAGGAACATGAATATCTTTTTCCTTCAACATCCTCCTAATTAGCTTTATTTGACCCTTGATATTCCCATAGTCAAAAAAGGCAAAACAAAATAAAAAAAAAAAAAGCAACTATTTTCTTCAAAAAGTTTAGCTTTTTGTTTCTTCTTCTGGCCTCAAGGCTCACCAGTCTATTCAAACTGCTGCCGTGTTACCCATATTCTTTTGTTCTTCTGTTTGGGGGCCTTTGTGATTTAATAGAATCATAAAACCATAGAATACCAGGTTGGAAGGGACCACAAGCAGCATCTGGTCCAATCTTTCTTGGTAAGAGCATGATCAAGACAGGATGGCCCAGCACTCTGTCCAGCTGAATCTTAAAATTGTCCAATGTTAGTTTTCAGTAGAAAAAATGCATCTTCTATGCTTTGGCCCAGTTCAGTGTCCTCAGTCATTTTCAATTGAACAAGGATTATCGGTAGCTAATGACACTCTATTCTCCATAGTCTGAAAGGGATGTTATAGAATATATATATGTTTTATATTTTATCCTTATTTATGTGTTTAACTCTACATTTGCTAAGTCATTCCATGATTTGAGCAGCCTAATTGTTACACTGCATAGAGAGGTCCTTCTGTCAAGTTACTATGATAAGCTATTATTAGAAAGCGGAGAGGATTATTTTTTATGGATAAGCTGAAATGTACCAGCAGAATAGCTTGCAATGATGGGGCACTATCATTAGAAGAATAATTCAGTAAAAAGACAGTAGGATAAAAATAGGATAGTTATCTTTCAGTGGAATTGAAAGCTTTCTGTTTCAGAAAATTTTAACTCTTTTTAATGTAAAATTATTTTCATTTCATGATGAATATGAATTTTTAAAAAATCATGTTGTAGTGTTTGCACTTCATTTCTAAAGTCACACACACAAAGAACTGAATTCTATGCACAACTTGCCTTTGTTATATCCCTTTCTCCTGCTCCAAACATGCTCACAGCATAACCTGAAGATCAATAGATTTCATTCTGGACAAATACACTCCACAGGAGTATAGTCTTGCAAACATGGGGAAGCTTTTTATTTTTTCTTTTGTATAATGGGTGCTTCAGCTCAAGCATATCTGTGGGCTGCAACTAATCCATCATAGCACTGAATGAAAGCTACTCTTTAAAATAACCCCAAGGCTACTTTGGACTCTGCAGCTCAAAAGCAACATTTTCCTGAATTTTTAAGATTTTGTTCCCTGACAAAATGCTCTCCTGACTCCTTAATTAATCAACTACATGATTTTCATCTTCTGGATTGGCTAAAAGTCTTTGCTGCAGATCTAACCTTGAAGTGATGAAGGAATGGATAATTAGTTCTGCAGCCAACATGAGTGGACACAAATTGTACTAGGAGTGAACGCTGTGAAAGAAAGTAGTTACATAAACACTGCAGCATCCAGCAGGAGACTGGGGTACAAAATTGTTCACAGCTGAAGAAAGAACTCTAGAAGTAACGAGCAGATGTGTCCTCTCCAGTGAAACAGCTAGCACAGCACTCATAGCTTAAGAGACGCTTCCTCTAACCTTCTGCACGTCTCTGTCTCCAATAAGTGCTAGCCAGCTGATGGCCATCTTTGCCCCTGGCCTTATCCCAGAGGACTAACTGGAATGGAGGCGATAAAGAACAGGGAATGTGGCAGCCAGTGTCTTCTCATTAATCCCCTGGTGTCCCTGCGGAGGCCATCAACAAGGGAAGAACTTCCAAAACAGAGCACAGAAGAGCCCTCAGAAGTTCAAGCTGCTGAAGCTAATTTATCATGATAATTTAGTACAGGTGATCCAGTTGTATTTTATCTTAATTGTTCACAGGACTGGAATCTTCATCTAGAGAGAGAGCTCTGGGAGAGAATGTGATTGTGTTTTAGTGTGATTTGAGGCTATTAAACAGGCACCTCTAAGTTATACGTTTTGGCAAACCTGGCTTTATTTTCCTGTGTGTGAATAATGGTATTACTGATGGTCATTATATCTAGTGTGAGAGTCACAGCATGGAACTCATACACTCTATTAGTGTTGGAGTTATGCCAGGGCCCACCAGAGTTGAGTCTCAACCACTGGGGTGGGTGGCTAACGCCACTTGCTGTGAGCAGAGACAAAAAAAGTAGTTACTCCCTGACAACCCTTTTGGCTTCTTACAGCTGCACTCAAATACAGAACAAGTTAGATTCAAATTTAATCTGCAAATGCAGAATTACTGATAATTTGCAACTAACTACATTTACAAAGTTATTTAAATGATCTTGTCCATGACAAATTTCAAATCATAGACTAACTTGCTACCCCATATCAATGATATCTCTGTAGGTTCTGTAATGGCATCCAATTTGCACTGAAGTCTCAGGAGATATCTATAGAGACTAGTCAAATATCAGCAATTAGCAAAAGCAATATAACAGGTGAACAGAACTTCTGTTCTCCTGTAGTTACTTCTTAAGGCTAAATACCGAAGTCTTTGTAAGCCTGCAATGTCCATCGATCACAAAATTATATAAGCATAAGCATTTAAAGGTGGGAACATTTCTACCCTGTGGGAAACATTAACACGGTCAAGGCACAAGCCAGCCTCATTCGTTTAAACTTGGTTTCAAATGTACTTTAAGTTTAAGCAATAGAAAAGAAAATAGGATTTCACAGTATTTGAAAAATGGTAGTTCTAGGAAAGCTTATGTAATTAAGAACATTTTGTGATATGTTTATTCAACTTGACTGCATATTAATACGACCTGATATTTTTATTACTTCACAGCAGTACAAATTCAGTCTTTATGGTCAATGACACACTCACCTCCCCAGCGCTCATCACACACTGTGAACAAGGTGGTTTTATTGGCTAATCCTGGGAACACACTGCTGCACTCCATAACAATAGCCTGAGGAATCATTATGATGCAGGACACAATCCAGATAATTATAATGCTGTTCCTTGCTCGCTTGGCTGTGCTTTTAAACATCAAAGGGTGACAAATTGCATACCATCGATCCAAAGCTATGCAGCTGAGTGTTAGTACAGACACAGAGACTGAAACTGTCTAAAGAAAAGGAAATATTATGTAAATGTGATTTTTTTCAGAGATTTAAAATTTATTTATTGTACTTTTTCCAGAGTTTAAAAAGTTATTTTGATTTCTAACCACCCTTTATCTGCAATTGTTAAATAAAAATTATTCCCAGAAAAAGACTCCTTTTAAAATCACTTATTACAGAATTACAACAGATATCCTCATCTGCTATAGTCTCACTAGAATCAACAGGACAATTCACAGATTAGGGTGTTACTCGAGCTGAGTAGGTGTAGAAGGTTCAGATTCTGAAGGAGCAAATGTATGTAACTTAGAATTCGCAAAACTTTATCTGAAAAACTACTTTTAAAATATTAGACAACTCATTACATATTTTCTTCTTTGTAGAACAATTTTGTTTGTTTGTTTTCTGTGTTATATTTGGATACCAGTACCATCGTTTTGCCTTTTCAGTTTTCACAGGAACAATGGAAATTAGGGTCTTATGAAAAAAGATGACAACAATCAGCTTAAAGCAAACTAAGTCATTTTACCTGCTATAGAAAATAACCTCTCACTTTGGTTTTATCCTCCCACTCTGTATACTAGGTGATCATTTCACTTTCTCTTCAGTTTTTCTTCCACTAAAGTGGAGACTTGGAAAAAAAAAATGTGCTTTTGATTGCATCAAGTAGAGGACATACCTGCTGGAGAAAGATTGCCCTTGACAATGCGGCTCTTTAGCCATACAGGTATCTACTGAAAATATAAATTGTGCTGGAGGCACAGAGCTGATGACCTGCATACATTCAGAATTCTGCTTAATTCTTTTGATTTATAATGACTGAAAGGCCAAGCACTTGTCATTCTAGTATGTCCAGTCAGTTCATCTAACCAGCTGCTATTAGAAAAGGTATTTGTCAATAATTTTGATGCAAACAACCTCTTAACTAATTAACTTGACTGGTAAATGAGTGGTGGCAATTATTGCTTAAGGCAGAAAGTCTGATCAGCTCCCAGTGAACCGGGATGCTTTGACTATTTCTAAAATATGCAAAGTAAATCACTAAACACATCTGAAAGCTCAAGCTCCCTTCAGAAGTTCAGATTGTCTGTCCTGAACACTTGTGTAGCTGTTTAGGTCCACACACAAAGAGTATAAGTGACTATAATTCTATTTGTGGATATTTTAATTGCTTTCTATCCCTTCTGAATTACTAAAAAATATAACAAAACGTGAAGAGCACCAGAAAAATGTTCCAGAAAGTGTATTGCCCAAGTCTAACAATCAGATGGACCAAGACAAATATTTGTGTAAGTGTAAACATATTCACAAGTGGAACAGTCCTTTAATTCTTAGAATGTACTCTTGAGATATCTATTCCAGCAGCAGGGATAGACTTCCATCAGATTATCACTATTAGGAAGACACTATTGTTCTTTCTCTTTTTCGTAAAATGGGTAATGTGTACACAAACACAGTAAAATAATACCTGTAAGTAGGGAATCACTTTGCAGAGGGGCTGCCCAAAGAACCACGTTTCTGTGATGTCCACTACTAAAGTTGCTGGAAGACAAGTAATTGTGACCAGAATGTCAGCCAGAGAAAGATTCACTATGAAATAGTTGGTAACTGTCCGCATGTGATGATTCTTCCACACTGCAACGCAAACTGAATTTGGAAAGACAAGTTAGAGAGATGGACATGACTCAGGGAACACTTAAACAGAAAAACACTTGGCTTTGCAGAATTAAGGAAATGTTTGTATCTTTCGTTTAACACAGAATATTTGAGTTTTTAGTTCAGTGTAAGAACCATGTGTTTTCTTTCAGAGTGGAAACAAGAGAGTACATGTAGAGAGAATCTTAGTACACAAAGAATAGTTTTCCACAGACCACAGCACAAGAAACAACCTGATATATAAAGCAGCTTATTTTTCTGCTAGTTTATCTTCACACAACTTTCTTCATGTCTGTTTTAATCCATTGGCTCTAGTCTATGGCAATACACATGTACATTTGTAAAAGTTTATCTTCTTCTTATGATAGCGTGATGCTTAATTCCAATTGCTATCACGTGGAATCTCGTAAACTATACCAAGACAACAATCACTTTATAAAATAATTTGCTGGACATAATATATCTATTGTATCTGCAGAGAATCTGCAACAGTTGTCTGGGTAGGTGATGTGAGGTAAGTAAATAAATGCAATTTTTGTAGTATTAAGCGCTACTCATTTTAAATGTGATATATTTCTGATGATGATTATCATGATCAAAAGCTGCATGTGGCAGACACCTTATAAGATGTGCCATTGGCCTTTAAAGTTTGTTCTGTATCTTTTCCTTTTTTTTTTTCCAATTTGAAAGGCTTTTAGAAATGAGGCAAATCAGTTCTTTAACATGGTTGTGCTAAATTCATACACTAATGCATTAAAAATGCCAAAACTGAGTCTGAGAAACTATCCTAAAAGTAAGTTTTTCAATAACTTTGGAAGTAAACCCCTGACATATAGTAGCAGTCAATAGCTTTTGATGTTTCAGATTCAGTCATCAAAAGCTCTTTAAAAACTGGTACACAAAATTTTCCAGAAATACCACAATACTTCTGTTAAGAAAACAGCGCAACCCACTGCACATGGAAGGTTCTTCTGTAAACAACAATTAATCTATCATGCAAATCCAGATGAAGATTCAGAGTCTTCTTTATCTGTCAGGATATAGCACTGTGCTTAATTTAGATATATGAAACAGATCACAGAATGCTAACAAGGGGTCCTCAAGAGCTTGTCTAAGTCTAAAATGGAATCAACAACAGTTAAGTCATTCTCTTACTAAAGTAGCTAAAACAGCTAGAAAAAATACTCAGATGTTTCTTTAGATCCCAAGAAGGAGGGTGTGCCTGAAAGCTTGCATCCATCTTGCAGCTGCATCGGTGGATCTAATAAAATATATTACTTTATTCCACGAATCTTTTATTTTTTAAGTCTTTAGACCAACACAATGACAGCAAGACTACCACTACACCATTGATGGCAAATATGCATTTTAAAATATTACATTTGAAGATAACATGCCTCTTTAAAATGTGTTGCAATGTCAACTATCTTGCAAAGTCTAACCTACTTTTCTTTTGCTGTTATTCGTATCACTTTTTTTTTTTTTTTCCTGTACACAGGCAGGAATGAAGAAGAATTTTTCTCTTCAGCAATGCTGCACATATGTAAAGACAGTTGTTACATCTTTCCTTAGTTTTCTTTTCAGACTGTACAACTTCAGAACTCTTTAACTTTTACTCCCAGTCATTTTTAGAACCCACACAACCATCCTCGTTGCTGTTCTCTGGACACTCTTTAGACCAGATAGCGTCTTTGTGATCAGAATGCAATGATCAAAATTGGTGGAAAACTCATTCAAGACCCCTACTAGAGCTACCAGGAGCTCCCTACCAGGAGCTGAGACTGAAGCACTTCTTTGTAAGGGTTATGTTTAGATGCTTAGGGGTAATTTATGCCAAAGAGAGAGGCAAGAGGGTAGGTGGCCTCCAGTTTCTCCAAAAGAAGGCGATTTTATCAACTACCATTTTTGGATATAGGCTCTCAAATTTCACTAAAACTGCTGCTGTGACACAAAAGATGTTCGTATCTATTAGCGTGTTGCAGATATGGTTCCAGATTCTATAGCTTGTATGAATATAATCTTTGCTATATATCTACCATGGTCTTGTAAACACAAGTGGACAACCCTCTGCAAAGCTCTTCATTGATCTTGTGATGTTTTTGGAGAAAATATCCCACAGTATCCATTTCTTCTAGTGTTTTCTTCCTGAATGCAGAATTTCAGGCTCTCTTAGCTGTGGCCTCAGACACCTGAAAGGCAAGGCTTTCAAACCAAAAGTTTAAAGGAAACATCATATTAATTGTATTTGCTTCCCGTTTGGGTTCTTTAAGTTACCTACTAAAGTAACTTTTCCTATAGCATTGCATAATTACAACATAATTATCCAGATCTTTATTATTGTCACTTGGTGCATGGGATTACTACAGTTATACCTTATAGTCTGACAAAGCAGAGGCAGAACCTAACAGGGAAGATAATACATTGCTGCACCTCTGGAATGTTGTTCACAGTTGGAAATGCAATGCTATGGAAAAAAATTTCAAACATCATTTCACTTTCAATAATTTTAACACTAAAAATTTAAAGATTTGAGCTTTTACTTCTGGCTTGTTCTTTGTCTCAAATACAATTCGTATTGAAAGTATGGTCCTCTCTTGTGCTTAAGCAAAAGTTTTTAAAGCGGCAATATTTTTCTCTACTTTTTATTTGTTTCATCAAGAGGCAAAAATTAAATAAAATGTTGTTTTAAAAGCTCAGAGTTTGACTACTTTGTTCTCATGTTATAGTTTCATCAGTCCTGCATTCCACCTGATTCAGATAAGTGCATCGTTTTCAGCCACCTTCATTTCTGATGCAAGGAAAATGAAGTGCAGAATAGAAGTTGCTAAAGGCCATACAGTAAATCAGACACAAAATAAGAAACATGGACTCCTGATTCTCAGCTCTGTACTTAAGCCTTCCAGATCACACTGGCTTAACATGGATGGAGTTCAGGTGAACTCCAACACCTGCTATTCCTCAGAGAAATACAAAAGACTATGCGCCGTGCTACTCAGAGAGTAGCAGTATGCAAGAAAGCCGAGGTACAGAAAGTAGCTCTGAATTCCTTTGAATTCTAATATACAGGGGCAAGAGGCACCTGAAAGGTGGAAAAAGCAATAATTCACAAGCACAGAAGTGCAAGATGTTACTTTAAACTTCTCTTTATGCTTGTGTGTTTCCCCTTTGGACCTCATCCCTTCTTTGCAGCACAGACCATTTTTCATTCTTTATACAGTACGTAGCACAAGATCATCTTAATTAGTGTTTTTACATGCTAACATAATAATTAATTATACCAGGAAATTTTTCCATTAATGTATACAAAAAAATAACAGTTTGTGTAAAAAGCCTTGGAGGAGAAAGCATTCCAAAACCGGCTTCCCCCCACTTCCTGCCTCCCCCAGCTCCGCGCCCCGCCCCCCCCCCCGCATTGCCCTCTGGTGGCTGCAGTGTTGTTTTCAGCCTGCACTTGCACGGGTGATGTTTTCTTTCAGTGCAAGGCTAAACTGAGCTGTGAGTATTTACTACGACTTATTTGAATAAGGCAGAATGGTATAAATGACAAAAAGTTAGTTCAATATATTCCTTCCAGAGTCGATGTCTTTCTGAGTCTACTACAGCACGGGGTTATTCAGTAGTCTTGGAAAACAGCTTCATTGATATTCCACTGATCTTGCAACTCATCAAGAAAGATGCTCTAGCCTGTGTTCAAAAACTATTGTTTCATAGCTGTGCAAAATAGTTTGACTATGTCACTGAACACATACAACTAGTTAAGTATAATGAGAAAATAATTTTTTATACTCTCCACTCTCCTTTAAATATGCAGTTGAATTTCAGGCAGTTCTATAGAGAAGCAGAGGCACTCAGGTCATGTAAAAACCCTAAAGAAACCTGCTAGAGAAAGGAAGCTCAGGGCAGTGGGAAATGCCATCTGCCTACCCAGAGTGAAATAGCAGAGCGCTGCGACTTTCTGCTCAGCTTGGAAAAGAGAAGCAAGGATGAAAAAGGTAGTAAAGATTCTCAACTGGGAATGTATTTTACCAAAAAGTACTCCAAAATCATAAAAACAGGAGATTAGGCCAGCACCAGTCTTCTAAAAACCTTGGGAGACATCAGAGAGTTAACAGGATGCCTGTTCAGTTAGGACACAATGTAGCAGGCCAAACTGCACTCTTCAGACAGACCTCCACTGAAATCTACGAAACAGTAAAACCAGATCTGAATAAAACCTTGATTTGACATTATATGCAAATCTTTAATGCAACCTTTGATGTTCCCAGATATATATGGGAGTGAGGAAGAAAGTGAGAAAAACAGTATTAACACAGGTGTTGAAGAAAAGAGAATCAGAATTTTGGAAAAAAAAAAATTAACAGGAAAAAGTGAGAGAAATTAAACTGAGAAACCTGTTCCTACTGTGCATGGTTTTCCTGACTGCTAGGACTCTACTGCAACCTAATTACCTGCCCAGTGTATTTTATAATTTCCTGTCCTTTATTTTTTATTTTATAAAAAGTCTCGAAGTTACAGTTAAGAATTTGCTGCAAATGAAAACATGCGGGCCAGCTTTCACACAGAGCAGTCATTTTTTTCTAATGGCTATTGAGTAATCGGACTCCCACAACTGCGTGTCACTCCGGTGCTTTTATTTTCCTCTCCCAGAAGCAGAAGCCTTCAGCAACCCGGTTGCTATTCCTATTTCTGCCACACGGTGTCAGTGAAGGCTTGAAAACCAGCTTCAGCTCCCAGGCTGAGCGTTGACAAAAAACTTGTGCAGGCTTTTCCCAAGCGAGGACAGTTCCGCGATAATAAAGCTGGTTTCTGAACCCCATCTTCCAAACATTCGTGATCTCCCACTCCCGAAGAAGTCTCACAGGCAAGGACTAACCATAACATATTCAAACGAAAGTTAAAAAATTAAGACTAATACTATTAGTACATCAAAAAAGCTTCACGTAGAATCACAGAATCACAGAATATCAGGGATTGGAAGGGACCTCAAAAGATCATCCAGTCCAATCCCCCTGCCAGAGCAGGAACACCTAGATGAGGTTACACAGGAAGGTGTCCAGGTGGGTTTTGAATGTCTCCAGAGAAGGAGACTCCACAACCCCCCTGGGTAGCCTGTTCCAGTGCTCTGTTACCCTCACTGAGAAGTTTCTTCTCAAATTTAAGTGGAACCTCATGTGTTCCAGTTTGAACCCATTACCCCATGTCTTACCATTGGTTGTCACTGAGAAGAGCTTGGCTCAGTCCTCGTGACACTCACCCTTTCTATATTTGTAAACATTAATGAGGTCACTCCCCAGTTTCCTCCAAACTAAAGAGACCCAGCTCCCTCAGCCTTTCCTCATAAGGGAGATGCTTCACTCCCTTAATCATCTTTGTTGCCCTGCGCTGGACCCTCTCCAGCAGTTCTCTGTCTTTCTTGAACTGAGGGGCTCAGAACTGGACACAATATTCCAGATGTGGTCTCACCAGGGCAGAGTAGAGGGGAAGGAGAATCTCTTTCGACCTCATATTCCTGAAGAAAAAATCCCTCTCAAATACAATGGTATGGTGAGATTGGTATTTTTCATGTACCAATTTAATCTCTGTTAGTTTAGTGTCCTGGGGAATTTTAATTAGAGGCTGTAACACCATCTACTCAATTAGCATAGCTCATTGTATCTCAGGCTGAACAACAAAACAATATAAAGGCTCCAGCTGGTATAAAATGCAGCTGCCTGCCTCCTGGAAGATGTATGCTGTCTTGAGCATATTAAACGTTGTACTTCAGTCCCACCATTGATGGACTGCTGGTTCAGCTGTCGATTTGTTTTTTACATGTCAACCCGAAATAATTTCCCTAACACTCTAAAAGTCTTGTCAACCTCTTATTCAATGGGTCAATTTCTGGTGTGACTTCTTGGCTAAAATAAAAACAGAATTTCCATAACCAGCAATAGCTGACATTTCCTTATACAAATGAATGACACTAACTCTTATCTCATTTTGGTGAATAATAAATCCCAGATGGATGTAAACAAAGAACTGTAATTTTATTTCCCATTATACTAAACTTCAATGATTTTACTTTGCTTTGGTAATTCAGTATCACAGCTGCTTGACTAAAATATCATAATATGGCCATCCAGCAGTCATTTGGAAGTAACGCTGTGATTATAAGCACTGGTCATCAACATCTTCAAATGGATGAGGCAGAAAGCTTCTGAAGAGCTTTACTCCATCACAATATTTTTCAACCAGTGATAAAAAAAATGTTAAATGGATTTGAGTTACCCATTATTTATACTCTACCTCCTATCCTCATTAAAAAAAAAAAAAATGTTTCCACCTAGCAATGAATCGGTTCTTCTTATGGCATTTCCCCCCCTAATCTTTTTTGGTGATGACATTGCCTACTGTGAATCAAGGTCTGGGTAGTGAGGTATCAAGCAACACAATCATGTTGAAAAGAAGACTAAGTAGATAGGCTATCAAACTGGATTCTGGAAAGCTCCTGTGGAAACACTGAATCAATGCATAATGTTGGAAGGAGAAATACTGTCACTGAAACTACTTTCATTATGAACAATTCCTGATTAAGGATTCTTCTACTTTAACTTAAGAGTCTAAAAATTAGGTGCCTAAGACTAAGTTTATGTTATTAATTTCAGGAAGACTTCCAATGAGTTTTTGAATAACTTTTGATGATCTTGATTAAGGGATGAGAAGTACTTTAACTAAATTGCAGAGGATATTTAATTACAAGTTTTTGAAACCAGCAGTAAGAACAAAAGACTTAAAACAAAGTGATCTCTTCTGTGAACAGGGAGATGATATCTACTTCCCAGGCTGGCTGTCTCTTACCCACTATTAAGCTTTAAACCAACACATTATTTCATTTTTTAATGAAGTAACTAATAACTAATCTTAGCTGAAAAAAAACAGGTCTAACTTAAGACCAGGTTTATGTTGAAGAAGTAACAGAGTGTGTCCAGCGATAGAGTCAGCTTTCTTCCTGATAGCTGAGATAGTGCTGGGTTTTGGATTTAGTATGAGAAGAATGTTGATAATACACTGATGTTTTGGTTGTTGCCAAGCCATGTTTATATCAAGTAAAGGACTTTTCTGGAGGCTGTAGGTGCACAAGAAGCTAGGAGAGGGCACAGCCAGGACGGCTGACCCAAACTGGCCAAAGGGATATTCCACACCATATTACATCATGATTGGTATGTATTTTGGGTGAAGAAGGAAGGGAAGGACAGTCAGAGTGATGGTGTTGGTCTTCCCAAGTAACCATTACACATGATGGAGACCTGTGTCCTGGAGATGGCTGAACACCTGCCTGCTGATGGGAAGCAGTCAATTAATTCCTCGTTTTGCTTTTCTTGTGTGCAAGGCTTTTTCTTTACCTATTAAATTGCCCTTATCTCAACCCACATATTTTCTTACTTTTCTAATTCTCTCCATCTCTCCGGGGGAAGTGAGCAAGAGGCTGTGTGGTGCTTAGTTGCTGGCTGGGGTTAAACCACAACAGAGTGACACAAAGACACCTTTCATACAATGTTTATTGTAATGAAAATACTGAAAAAAAAAAATCTTACAGCTGGTAATAATGCCCAGCAGATAAGAACTGTCCTTGAATATGTGATGTGACTGTTGAAAAGATGGATAATATTCTGGGCTACACACACAAAGGCCTGCCAGTGAAGTGATAGCTCATAAATAGGACACATTAGATGTGTCAACAAGTTTGAACAAAATCATGGAAGCCTGACAAAAGGAGTATGTGGTTAGGTCATGCTCCTTATGTATCACACATAAACAAGTATATACATGTAGGTTCCATCACTTCTTTCTTGTAAAACTCAAGGAAAAACAATGAAATTCTAAGAAATCTAGCTGAATAACACTGACATTATGAAATCTTGAAGTATTTTGTCGAATATCAGCTTTACTGAAATGCAGACCTGTCTCCCACAAAAGACAATGGAAGTATAACTAAATAAAACAGATACACAGCAACTAGTTTGCTTGAAGCAATGTGTTTTCTGAGATCTTTTCTAGCTATCAAGTGCTCTATTGTATTCAGACTTTTAAAAAAACTTATGAAATGAGGGTTGTGTGATACTCCTGTTCTCCAGCCCACTTCTATATTTGATGTTCTGTCTCATTATTATTGTGGTGCTAGAGAGGAATACAAGAACTAAATTCTGCTGGTTGGAAGCTTATCTCTACAGATTGCAACTGGGAGTAATAGCACAGACATCTAATTGGCACAGAAATAATTTTCAAAGTCACATTACATAATTTTAGACAGTTAACAATCTTATGGAAATGTGAGCTATTACCAGAAGATCAGCTATGCTATGAAACAGACTGCCAAAAATGACAGGTTTGTTCAGCTCTGGAGGAAATGAAAGGTATCATTACAGAGTTTCCTGAGCTAACTGTACTGATTAACAGAGACAGACTGGTTTCAAATTATCCCACCACACACATACACACACAAATCATTACAAGTATTAACTGGTAACCCTGGTCATATCTGCAGAGCTGGTTATATTGAATGACCGGTTATTTCATAATCACATTTGATATATTATTTTTCTATCCATAGTAACAATAAAAAGCCTACAAAATCCTTATACACACTTCATGTTAGAGACAGAAGAACCATAAATATAGCTGTCATACTGCACATGACAATACAATAAAAAGGTTTCACACTTCACTATGATTTGATTTAAACCTGCATGACTCATTAAAACCACAGCATGTTTCACAGCTGAAATGCTGTGCAACTTTGAAACCATAGCCTTCAAAATGCATCTGTCAGCCACTGTAAAATGGAGTTTCATCAGGAAAAACCCTTCCATGTCCATGTCTGTTTCTGACATAGACATAGGAATGCCTGTTTTTTCAGACCTGACAAAGAAAATACAATTCACCAGGCTAGTAAAATGTTACAGCAAACATCTTGCATAGTATATAACACCTGAATCTATATCATGAATCCACATTGCTAATATAATATTCCCCAAACTTGGTTGAAATCCTTGCAGTTTTACTGCACTGAGAACCAGGAGACAGACTGAGTGCAGTTCTGCCAGAGCTGAGTGCATCCCAAGCTCTGCAACCCCTGCCACCCATGCAGAGGCTTAGCTGCCTGTGCTGGAGGTCACCTCTGGTATGGGGCAACATGTAAGCTGGGAAAAGGCTGCTGCAAACCGAGCTTTGGGAGAAAGATGTGAGACACCTCTTTTAGGGGCCACCTCTTTGCCTGGGAGCTGTATATAAGCTCAGGTTCTCACACTTAGCTCAGGTAAAGACCACATCCCATCATATGCATGTGCCTTGCTGATTTTGATCTTAATCCTCACCCACTGACTTTACTTTCTGGCTTTACTTTAGACCTGCATCATGACTGTGGACTTGTCTGGCGATTGCTGGGTGGTGACTGAACCCTGGTAAACATCACCAAATCTACCATGCTTTCAGGCACTGTGGGATTCTACCAGTGAGTACACTGCCCTGGCAGTCTTGCTGCCGCTCTCAGCTCCTGGCTCTCCTTCCCCTGGGGAACAGTCCACTCCAGTTCTTCTCTGGCAAATCCACTTGTGAGATGTACAGTAAACAAACAGCTATTGTCAAAAAGTTTCACTCAACATGCAACTCAGAAAGTAAACAACACTCTAAAAATAAAGTAGGATTCCAAAACCTTCCAATTTTTTTAAAGATGGTGAGTTAAAGCAGGAAGTGATAACAGCTTTCATTTTATTTGGTAATGCCCCAAAGATGCTGCTGTCTGAAGAGTACTTCACTGACCTAGGGGAAAGATGAGTTAGTCTCTGTTCAGCTCCTGGCAGACAGGGCTTTACTGTTTTCAGTGGCCTTGGAGTTGTGCTATTGCTGAATATCCCCACTGAGTTTCTTTCCTTCTTCCATAAATAGATGTTTCTTTCCTTCTTCCATAAATAGATGTTTCTTTCCAACCATCACTCACAATATAAAATTAATACCTGGTAGAAAATCCTGCCACCATCAAGGCTGCATCTGTTTTGGATCTAAATAGCAGAGCTGGTCTTCAGAACTACCACTCCAGCAGCTTTGAGAATGTATAAAAATAAATGGAATAAATTCTTTAAAAGTTTCACACATTTATCAAGAGCACCTCTTCAAAGTAAAATTAAACGAAAACAAAACCAGCAACAACTAAGTTTGTCATTAGCTTCTTAGGAAATCTGACAAACACATGGTGGTGTCCTTTTACTTGCCTTCACCCCATAAGGTTCTGGCATTGCAGGGGAATTCTGACAAGCTGATAAAAAGTCTTCTGTAGGAGCTGCTGTATAGTCAGTCTTTAAGCCAAGGTTTATGATACATCAGGTAAGAAATATTTTATCAGTAGTGCTACAGACAAAAGTATAGGAAGAAAACTGGACAGGAGAACAGTCCTAAATTTTTATTTTTCAATAATGTACATGCAGCCTCAGAAGCAAGAACAATAACACTATCAAAAGCAGTTATCAATGTAACAGAACATGAGACTCCGTATGTGAAGGAATATATTTTTGTTTTTCTTTCAATAGCTTTTAATAGGTTGGGACTGTTAAGACCAAGCACTTTTCCACTGGTTCAGACTCCAGTCCTCCTCCTTTATAATCCAGTGAATACACAGCAGAACTATTACCCTTTGCAATGATGTTAGAATACAGGTAGCCAAACTGCTTGTATCCAAGTACATTCATTCTTATTCAACTATAAGGGTAGCCTCCAGTCAGATGCAACTACCCTTTCTTTTGGAAGAACTCAAATGAAAGTCAACATAATTTGTATTAACATTCAGAATACTGAGCATCTCTGGCATCTCACCTTCCTTCATTCTTCGTCATTGCCCTTTTCCAGAGTTGGGTTTGTAGGATTTCACTATTTGCAGTAGGCAGAATTGCCTTTCAACATAAAGAATGGTAAAGCAAAGTAGAGCTGTTCCCCCTCTGGACTATCTGGTCAGCAAGCATATAGAGTGGAACTAGTTACACATCTGCATGTAAGAATCTAGAAAGAAAAGGTCATAATTTCGTATCAGCTTCATCTTTTAATGCTTTTCTACTTTTTGTGTATCTCACAAGGATGTGCATGACCCTTTGCCAGTAATCCCCACATAATGCAAACACCCAAGTACTTCAGCTAATAACTCGAACTCTTACATAAATTGAGTTCATACATTCTAGATCTTAGGTAGATGAAATTATTGTATCATTTCCTATGTGGTATCTTTTTAAAAATGAGAAAGCCACTCTAGTTATTATTTATCCAACAGATATAGGTGAGTCTCATACTGATATTATAAAAGTAAAGCCCTTTCAGTGCCAGATTCCCCAAGTAATCTGTACAAAACTAAATTTAAAACATGATTGAATGTAATATGCCTCATCTATGGCAATCAAATAGGGTTCATGAAAATCATGGCACCATTTAAAAGAATACATGGTTCACCCAATTCTACCAACACATGCATGTATGACTAGACCTCAGTATTCACCAGATACCTTTAAAACAATACAGAGCAGCATTTGAAACAGTTGACTATTGACAGGCATTGACTGGGACTGTGATGCTAGAACTATACACAAACCTTTTCTTTTCCTGTCTTAAAAAAATCAAACAACAATAAGAAAATATCAAATTAATGCTGTTGAGCTCTATGACCTCTTTGAGGAAAGGACCAGAGTTGGATTCTGTACAGATTTCAGTACAACTAGCAGTTACTGCAAAATCTAGATAATACATAATAGAGCTATCCAGAGATGAGTAATTATCTGACAATTAAATTTGGTTTCATTCTGAACTGGAAAGAAAAACAAGCATAATCAAATTGTGTGAGTAAAGAAAGTTTCTGAAGTCTCTCACTAGTGTCTTGCATGGTCTCTCAGCCTTGGAAAGCAGCAGTGCTGAGGACTTTCAAGCTGGGTGCTGGCAGGTTGTGTGTGCTCAGGATCTCAGCACTTGTAAGCTCTGGAGTGGGTGGCCAAGAGGCCCTGAAGCCCAGCTGGTGGGACACCACAAGGCTGCTTGTTCTGCATTGTCTTTGATCAAACAATGTAATCTATGCTGTATATTTTCATTTTGATGGATGCAGGTTCCCTGAGAGAGACCATTTCATTAGAAAAGTCTGACCCATGCAAATGAGTAACTTAAACAAGGACCATTCCCATTCTTTACCTGCATAAACTGAGTTCAATACATGGAATTGTACATTACTTATTAATCCCCTGTGGTCTTATTTCAGTTATTAACTGCTGCAACTGGTTACTGTGGAATGACCGTGTCAGTAACCAGACACTTTCATACATCCTAAAAGTATCTTCAATTCTTTATTAATCTAGTTTTCTATTTTTAAGTCATGTTTTCAAATAAAGAAGAAATAGGTATTATATTTACTCTGCAGTCAACTTACACTCTCCTTTAAGCCCTATGTTTTGCAGTAGCTGTGCAAAGAAGTTGCAAGAGTTGAATTGCTGTGCAGTGGTAAAGAAATCTTGTGGTCTTATCTGCAAAATGGAAAGACCTTACCCTTGACACTTATTCTGCTTCTAGTGATAAACAGTAGCTGAGTGAACACAAAAATAGGACAAAGCATACTGATGCTATCATCTGGATTTCATATTCTGTGAATGTTCATGTAAATACATCCTAAAAATGTCTTAAAACCTGTTCTTCTCAGTGGCTTTCACTGAAATCTCTGGTGAGCAGCCAACATGGGCACACATGAGAATCATCAATGTGAAGTACTTGAATGCAATAATGAAACTTGCATTCAAATTCACAGACTTATTAATGGTTTTCATTTCAGCTGGTCTGTGCAGCGGCTTGGACAGTGTATGTCAACTCTCCTAATTAAACTGAAAGCTAAATAGCAATGCAGTCCTTGTATACTGTTGAAAGTAGAATTCCTGCAGTGCAGCTCACTCAAAAGCCCAGTAGATGTCAATCAAAGTTCAAGCTTCTGATTCAACCCTCAGCTGTTAATTAACTGTCAGAATGATTTAATCTAGTTTATTACTAACATCTGAGGATGTGCTGTGCCTTCCACTTGCATAGATGTTATTGTTGTGAATGCACTAATCAAAATAAGAGACTGCAATATATTTTTCAGTACCATATAGTCTTTCCTGGTTACCTCAGTGTTATCTGAATAAGACACAGACAAAATATAAGCAAAGCACTGACTCCACATGCCACACTAGTCCAGCAGCACTGGTCAAACATAAGCAGAGAAACACACTGCATTGTTAAGGATGATACTATAAGGCAGTATTAGGCAGTAAAACTCTGTGGAATCACTTCTGCTCTGCTGTGAGAAGGTCCCTGATTAACCTTGACTATGGATTTTTCAAACGGGTAAAATTATCTTCTCAGAGACTTCAGCATGTGCACTGCTCTATATCACATTTTCACTGGCAGTCCAAGTTTCACAAATGTGACTTTGGAAAGAGCTTTAAACCACTTTCATTTCTCTTCTCAAAATCACATGAGCCTGCAATCAGTGCAGTATAAGCTTCTTACATAAAGATGAGATGGTGCACAGCTACCAAGAACCTGCACCTGCAGATCCCACAAACAACTTGCCCATAAACACAAGCAGCAGTTGGGGTAGGTGAGGTCCGTGTAATGCACAAAGGCAGTTTAAAGAATAAACGGCTTGGGGAGAAGCAGCCCACTAAAAGGTGGGTGGACAGCCAAATGCCAGCTTCCATACTTAGCAAAACAATAACGTACACGAATGTCAGGGAGGGACGGCTCCACATCAGCACCAGTACAATCTTGCATTTGCAAGGGCACAGAGGGGAAAGCTTTCTTTCTCATGGTTCAGGGGAAAATAAAGGTGTAACGAGGGCGAGAGCTCCTAGGGCTGAAAATTTGACCTTGACTCTTTAAAGGTGAGAAGGGACTGTCTGTTTATAGAATGGGTTATGGCAAGCACAGGTAGTTCTCCTAAAACCGCCTTTGCTCAAGATGAGAACGAAGGAAGGACGCTTTTCTTTCTAGCTTAAAGTACAGCTGCTTTGTGAGGAGTATTATCTTTACACCGCCTGTCAAGCTGGCTGCCGAGCAAAGGACCGAGCAAACATGCTCAGTCTTCTGAATAGCTTTGGCTGAAAACTCACTGTTTTCGCCAACGTGCGTTTACAGGCAGTTAGCACACCATTCCAGAAAAACAAAATAGTATCATCAGTCCGTTGAAAGGAGAAAAAAAAGAAAAATAGAGTCTTGCAAAATCTCGCCTTTGGCTGCAGTCTCATTTGCATCTTGCCTCGGGAAGCCTAGGGCGCTTGCAGATAACAGCCCTGACATGCACAAATCCTTTTGAAAAACATGAATGAAAGACCCGTATGGCAGGGCTGGGCGCGCTAGTGCGCCGCTCCGTTCATGAAAATGTCACTAATGTAAATAAGAAATGCAAATGGCCGTGACTACAGCTAAGTGGGTTCTCACGGCGCAACCACCTCCCCGGCGGCCCCCGCGCGTTCATGCTCATTCATAACGCGGAACTGATGAAGGCCAACGTGTTCTCGGCTCACTCGGCTACCAGCAAACTGAAAGGCCCGAGCTGCGAGAAGGAGCAGCGCCCGGCGAGCACACGGCGGCCCCGGGGGTGTGCATGTGCAGACGCATGTCTGCCCCCCCGCAGCCGGCACAAGCGCCTGTTCCGACAGCCCGGCGACAACCCCCGGCGAGGGGCCGCCCCGCCCGCAGTCACGCTCAGCTGGCTGCAGCGGCCAGCTCGGGGGAGCGGAGGAGCAAGTCCGATCGGAGGGGGAGAGAGGGGAAAACGGACAGAGACATGGGGGAAGCGGCGAGCAGGTTCCTGACGGCCAGACCGCGCTCGCCGCTCCCCACGCCGCCCCCGCCTGTTCCCGTAAAAGCTCCCGCTTCCCGCCGCCCCAGCCCACCCGTGCCCTCCCCCCGCTTGCCCTCGCTCCCCGCCACACTCCCCCAGCCGGGTGAGGGCTGCCCGCCCCCCCTTCTCCCTCCCTCTCCCGGCGGAGGCGGCCGCCCGGCAGCCCCCCTGCCGCCGGCTCCTTCACGGATGAATGGAACGGGAGGAGGCGGGCTCCAGGCGCCGCCTCGCCTCGCTTTCCTCAATGAGAGCCCGGGCGGGCGCCGCCCCGCTCCCACCTCCCCCCTCCATCCCCGCTCCGCGCGGCTCGCGAGCGTGTCGGTTGAGCCGCCGAGGCGGGTGCGGAGCGCACGGGCAGCAACCGCCGGTCCGCGTGCGGGGCGAGCGCCGTCCCGGGTCCGTTGCTCCTCGCCCCGCCCGCACCCGCCATCTCTGTCCTTCAGAAAACACCGCGGGGTCGTTCCCAGCGCGGCGCCGGCTCTGCCGAGCGGGTCGAGGCTGTGAGAGAAGGAGCAGCAGCCGCCCGGGCGGGCTGAGAGGCGGAGCCGCCGGCCGGGGAGGGCAGGGCCAGGGGGGGTTTCAGCACCTCGGCCCGGCGGACAGGGACGGGATCCGGCCGGCAGCCCCCGGCTCTCACCCACCGCGTCCTCCGCTGAGCTCCGCCGACCCCTCTCCTCCTGGCCAGCCCCGGCAGCGCCTCGCAAGCGCAGGGGGAGCCCGTTTCACGCCGTCCCGCAGCAAATGCCCCTTCCGCGCAGCCTTAACTTTCCCCGCGGCTGGGGACACCCGCGTTTCCAGCAGGGGAAGCGAAAACCACCCCCGGTTTCCAGCCACTATCCGTGCAAACCCCACCTCGCCAAGGGGGAACGGGAAGTTTTTGGGGGAGCGCGACTCACCCAGGACGTTCCCGACGAGAGCCACGATGAAGACGACAATGTAGCCGGCGATCAGCGCCCATTCATACTCTTTGGGATGCAAATACTCCTTCCAGAGGTATCGCAGGAACTCCTCATCGTCGTAGTCAGAGGAAGGGGTTAAAAGAACATCCCTCGTTTCGTTTAGCTCCGAGCCGGCCGTCCAGTTCCTGCACGGAGGGGAACCATCCTCGGGCTGAATCCCGGACATCCCTGGTGGTTGGTCCGTGGGGCTGGGGATTCAAAAAAAAAAAAAAAAAAGAGGAAAACCAAGAAAGACCCTCTCAGAGTATCCGAGCTTTCTCCCCACCGTCCATCGAGGCTTGTGGTTGCCACTGCGAAAAGCGGGGTGTGGGGAGAAAAATGACGCGGGAACTTACGGGAGCCAATGCGGGAACAGACTGGGGATCCGCGTCGGTCCCCAACCCGCTCTGACCAGCGTTTTCCCCGGCCGGGGAAAAGGCTGGTCAGGGTGGGTTGCGTGTCTCGGGTGCCGAGCCTCACCTACCCCCGCTGGAAAAGTCACGTCCGTTTAGGACTACGCCGATTTTCGTTCTTCAAACCGTGCACATGGAACGCGCCCAATCCCACCCCCCGCACCCCCCCCCGCAACTCTGCAGGCCCCACTCCCCATCCCTATATCTCTGCCCCCGACCCTGCTCCCGGCTCGTCCACCCCTCTTCCGACTCCGTTTTCCCCCGGTTTCCCACCTTCTCTGTCTCTCTCTTTAGACTTTTCTACATTAAATGCCACATATTACTCAAGGTATTAGTGGATTAAAGGCAAGGGAGGGCTACTGTGGAAGGAAGCACAGGGTAAAAGAAGCCATTAAAAATGAGTGGCTAATGAGGCTGCCTCCCTTCAGTGCCCCTTTTAAGGTTGTGCTCGGTATGGGGCTAAACCAGAGGAATTAGTGTCGGCGGGAAAGCCCCTAAGACTGCTGAATAGACAAGTGCAGGGTTTCCTCGGATTTGAAGACTGTGAGAGTTCGCTGTAGGCTTGAGTTTAGCATGCAGACTCCCTGCACTGGGGTTGTTTTGAACATCTAGCTTAGGGATTTCAAGACAGCAACTGCCCTTTAGCTATTGTGAATTGAGCTGAGTTGGCAGAAGACAATTCAAGAGAGCCCATAAGTGCTAGTTAAACAGTGTGATAGGATTCCTGGCTTCTGGTCATTGCTTCTTGAATTATTTTAATACTTTGTCCAGCGTACAGTTCCCAAAAGAGAAGGAGTACGTCTGGACTTGTCCCTCCCTGACTGAAAAACAAAAAAAACAGAAGACAACCAACCAACCTAAAAAACACAACAAACCAACCCCAACCACCTTAACATAATCCATTCAATTCCTAGCTGAATAATTACTCTGATATAAGCACCACTTCCACTGTGAAATGACACAACTCTCTCATTTAAGCGTTTTGATGCAGAATCTGCACATCTGTAGGAATGGAGGAACTATTCTGATGGGACTCTACTTCCAACACATAAGCATAATAGAGAGGCAGATATTCATAAACAACATAGTGCTTAGCACTAGACAGTACTTCATGTTCCTGAATTATTCTTTATAGGTATGCAGCCTTCTCTGTTGCCTTTGAAGTCCAGAAGAGCATATCTACACCTGGTGTTGCTTTTGGGCACCTATCCCTTTCCTATTCCACATGGAAGTTGAGTGGACTTTTTAGGCTGTATACATTAAAGAGTGAGATATACTTGGATATGCAGGTAGGATCAGCATCTGTCTTACATAAATTAGAAAGGTAGACTTTGCAAGCATCATAAATAAAGATTAGATACTGCAACTAATGAAAACATTTAAGGTTATATTAGTTGGGATATGAGTTTTGAGAAGTGATTTAAACTCTCCTGAGAATGTGGGAATACAGGTCTACTTGGTACATGAAAATAGACGTATTTAGGGAGTTTGTCATGGACTTTGCTAGTGATGAAAAGAGGGCATGAACATTTAGTGATCAGTAACAGACATCCATGATCTGACTTGTTTCATGTTTTAAAATGTTGGTCCATAATTCCAATATTTGCTTCCAAGTTGTCATAAAGTCTGAAACAGGTAATGCCTTTTTTATTTCTTGAGGGTTTTTTTTGACGTAGAGTGCTTTTCTTCTTCCTCCCTCACCAGTAGTAAGGACTTGAATTAAAAAGGTATACATATTAAGAAGCAACATGGTTTTATGAAAAATGCATTTTAGGGCTCATTTTTTTCAACAAGATTACAAGTTTGATTGATAAAAACATAAAAAATTGATTATGCAGATTTATAAACTGCACAAATTTGCTATTCCTAGAGTATTGTAAGACATTTCCTTTGATTAATACATCACATTCTAATTAGGAAGACAGGACAGTAAAAAATCAATGCGACACTTTATAAAGATTAAAAATGGAATAGCTAACAGACCTCAGCACGAAATGGCAAAGAATTATCATTGAGTCTGTGCATTTCTACTGCCAGTTCTCAGTTGTGTTATAATTCTCACTCAATGACGTTGAAGAAGGCAAATGATCCAAAGATCAGAGGTAATCAGCTAAACACACACTTTCATCATGAATCCATAGTCAGAAAGCTTCATGTGATCCTCAACAGTATAAATAAGTATACCTGTGGAAAGAGATGGTGTACACAAGTATGAGTGAAATTTGACTAACCAAAAATATTCACCATGTACAAAACTAGGCTACTGAGGAAAAAAAAAAAAAAAATATATATATATATATATATATATATAAAATCAAGATTCAATGCTAGCTGAAATGGGAATTAATTCAGAAAAAGTCACATGGCCTGTAGTATGCAAGAGGTCAGACTAGATGACTACAGTATTCCCCTCTGGCTTTCTAATTTGTGAAAGTGTGTTAGCAAAATAGATTTGATTGATGAATTTTAGTGCTGATTTATCTTTTCATTACATCAAGACTAGTGCAATAGTATAAAACTGTTCCTTTTATATGCAAGTGAAGAGTAAATGCTCAGAAGTATGTAATTCTCAATTTGTTAATTGTTTTTCAAATTCAAAACCTGTTTAGTGTGTGGTTTCACAAACTTCTACAATCAAAGAATGTACCAGTTGTCCAGCACTCAAAAGAAGCATAAATCCAAGGTTATGTCTATTAACCTTATTCAGGAGAGTACTGTCTGGTACTTTATTTAGCTAAAAGGTTTGCATACATTGATAACTCTTCTAATCCATAACTTTCCATCACTGATCCAAAAATACTGAAATGAAATTATCAGCCCTGGAAGATATGTTCTGTGGTTTTCAATGTCACTTATTATATGATATTAGACCATGTGAATATAAATCAAACACAATTTTATGCTTTATTGCATCTGATAGCTCATAGGAACTGACATTCATAGAGAACAAAAGAACCCTTCTTCAGCATCCAAGTTTATTGCTTTGTGAAACACATTTTCCCTGCCATAATAATAATTCTATTGCAGACTTCCGTTTTTATTAATCACACAAATAGGCAACATTTTTTCATATCTTAGAGACTAGCCCTTTCATTTAAAATCTATTTGATTCAGAGGATTAGCTCCATACTAGTTTAATAACATATTAAATTAGAAGCCTTTTATCCAAGCAGAATGATTTTTAAACTTTTTGCAAACTTGGGTTAGAGGCAGCTGAGCCAGAAGGTTTCTTTTCAGCCTCTGCTGAACATTTCAACAGGCACTTTCATTCTTAGGAACCAACCACATAAGCATAGCTGCTGAAGAGAAATAGGCTGCTGTGCAGTATTGTCAGCAGAGACGGACTGTGTGAATATGTCCTTCCTTCCCATCTTCCCTTCACTGCTGTCATTTAACAGCTTTTCGCTGACCCCTTTCTCTCTCTTAAGGAATATGCCACATGACAGTTCAATAGAAAACCACCATCTTTACCATTTATTTACCTGAACAAACCTGCTCAGTCATGACCCAAACTTTGTCTGTGAAGCCCCTCTGACATCTTTCCTCCTATAATGGTGTTTCAAGGTGAAGTGATGCTTCTCCGGCAGCAGTTCAAAGTAGTTCCTGAGAAGCAGATGGGCTATTATCAACTAAATAGTGAAGAAGGGAAGACAGTGAATGAACAGGCAGAGAGAGGCTAAGAGCAAGAGAGATGACTGATAGGAAAAAAACAAGTTTGAGAATCTACACAGCCATAAAATTCAGTGGGATAATAAAAGTGGCAAATACCAGGCAGCAAGGTGTAAAAAGCCACAAAAGAAAAATGAATACTGTCTTTTTTTTTTTTTTGTAAAAAATAATGAATTAATCAGCAAATCTTATAGATGTAGATAATGATGCTCCATTGCATACTTCATTTTGCAGCACCACACTTCCTTTAGGGCCCTTCTTGTCTTAGCATTGATTTGATAGTGAATTGTAGGTTAAACAGGCAAAACTAAATTAAACATGAGAGATGTTATTCAAACCTACCATTGAATTTTTGGAACCAATGGTGATATAAGAAACATCCAGCAATTAATCTTGTTTGGCCAACCTCAGACACTTTCCTATTTGTGTGTAGAAAGCAGGATCCTGTTTTAAACAATCCAAGAGCTTGTTAAGATACCATTACCTGAATATAGCAATAATATCAGCACCATTAAAATGAGGCAGAGCTAAGAGAACTTAACTCTGTTTCTAGTAGTGATCAGATAAAGATCAGCACTTGGTTAGATCATTCCATCTTCATTATTAATATCCACCAATGCAGAACATATTTGAAGTGAAAAAGTCTGATTCTGGTCTCATTCACACTACCGTAGCGGCATGTCAGTGGAGTTATGCTGCTGTAATACAAATTAAAATAGTTGTGCACTGCATGGTTGTGCAGATTCAGATGAACTAAAAGCAACATGAGAATTCGAGTCTTTGTAAAAATTCTGTTGTGCAACCTGCAACAGAATTGCTTGGCATCGTTCCTGTATGTCACAGGCATAATTACCAGGGTGGTACAATTCGTTTATATATATTAAAAAAAGGTACATCTCTCCTCCATTCTTATATTGGGCCATTTGCTTATCAACAGCCAAGTACTAAAAGGAGTTCAGAAAAAAATTTGTTTTGACATATGAAAATGAGTGTGCTCCATCTGCACTATTCACTCCACTAAGTCTACGAATATTTAAAAGCAAATGCATTTAATTATGAGGGCACAGATCCAACCTTGATAAAACAAATTACACCTCTCCTGAAGAGGTCTCTGAACTGTATATGGAAGCTGAAAGAAGGATGCCTGTTTACTCTTTTTAAAAAAAAAAAAAAACACCACCACCACCAACAAAAAACCAAAACAAATAAGCAACAAGACAAGGCACTCCCAGTTATTATTTCTGTCAGCAAGTTTAAATAAGTAAAATAGAAAAAGGTCTTCTTAACTTCATGTTTATCAGAATACCAGAACTCATTGTTGTAGAAGCCAAAGCAAATTAATTACAAGTCCATCAAAGCTGTTAAATGAAGCAGTTTGGATGCAGTATTGTGCTCAAGAGTTCTGAAGACAGAGAAAATATATCTCCAAATATAAACTGTTTCTTAAAATTAATTTCCCTAGCATCTGCTCTGACCCATTTAGAATCAGGACAGGATCTTTGGCGTGACGTGAGACAAAACAGATATTTTCAAAGTAAGTATTTTGAAGAATAAGAAAGAAGACGCACTTTTTTTTTTTTTTTAATATATTAAAAAAAAAGTTATGTTAAAACCTTTCAAATGAACTTAACACGAACATCCAATGCTCTAGAAAATATTCCAATGTAAGAAGGACAGGGGCTCGTTGGAACAAGATCAGAGGAGGGTCATGAAAATAATCAGAGGGCTAAAGAACCTCTCCTACAAAGACAGGCTGAGGGAGTTTGGGTTGTTCAGCCTGGAGAAGGCTCCAGGAACACCTTATAGCAGCCTTCTGGTACCCAAAAGGGGATCTACAAGAAAGTTGGAGAGGGACTTTTTACAAGGGCATGTAGTCATAGGACAAGGAGTAATGGCTTTAAACTGAAAGAGGGTAGATTTAGATTAGGTATAAGAAAGAAATTATTCCCCATGAGGGTGCTGAGGCACTGGAACAGGCTGCCCAGAGAAGTTGTGGGTGCCCCATCCCTGGAAGTGTTCAAGGCCAGGCTGGATGGGACTTCGAGCAACCTGGTCTAGTGGAAGGTGTCCCTGCCCATGGCAGAGGGATCTGAACTAGAAGATCTTTAAGGTCCCCCCCAACTCAAACCATTCTGTGATCACATTATTTATAATAAAGGTTTTCATGGCAATTAGAGGTCTGGGTCTACCCTTTACAACATGTAGCAAAGAACAATCTCTCTTCTGCAGAATGTAAATTTTAAGCAGAGAAGTTAGATTAAGAATGGGAAGCAAAAGAGTGACAAAGATGGTTTTAAGTGATGTATCACTTTGAGTATATGAGAGCTAAATGACACCGACCTCTATCACAGGCTATGACCTGTATTTTCTGTGTTCAGGTTCACTGACCCACTGACATAAGATTAGACCAGAATTACTATATTGTCTTATTGCTTTCATCAGATTCTTTCTTACTTTGTTGTCTAAGCCCTCAGATAAGCAGATCATATTGCATGAGGTCAAAGATCCCTCTGACAGTGGCCAGGAATATATGTATAGAGAACATAAGGGTAAGACAAGTCTGCAATGATGCTTTCTGTCATTACAACTTCCCCTCTCTAAGCAATCTGCAAGACAGCAGCTTCCTGGAGCAAATCATTATGTCTGGTTGATAAATATATCTTTATGTTTTTTCCCCTAACAATTTTGCTTAATTGTTTTCCGAACTCATCTAAAGCTCTGGCTTCCACTGTAACTAGAGGCAATGATTTCTGCAGTTTGTTACATTGTTCCTCCTTTTCTACCTTTCAAACTGTTGCTGGATAATTTTATTTGGTTTGTTGTTCATATATTGTGAAAAATAGAATATTTCCCTTTCCGCTCTTTCCATATCACTTGTGCTGCTTTTTTCCTCGGTCAAGTCTTCTTGAATGGATGTCCATTTCAGCAATCATTTTATTTTTGTTACTCAGAATGATCAGAAGACTCTGTTACCTTTTATATTCATGCCCTTTCCTAAATTATCCATGAATATATTTAGTAACACAAGTGCAGTGTAGGTCCCTGGATCTAGTAATAGAATTCTTTCGGCAAATTTTCCCTTTTAATAAATAATTTTTATTTCTACTGTTTTTCTTCTCATCTTGAACCTGTTATTTAACCACAAGAGGACCTATAAGATGGTAGTTTAGCTTCATAAAGAGTTTGAAAGACCCTGAAAGTAGGAAATGTTCTGAAAACACAAGTACACTTCGTAAAATCTAAGGGAAATGTAATGCATGTAATGTGTACCTTCCCTCTTCAAAAAACATGATGATTCTTTTCTACTGTGTGTATTCATGTCTACTACCTCTATTACACCAAATTGCAAAGTATACACAATGGTCTTACCAGTCCAGTTTTGCAAAAACATCTGTAGATACTGTGAAAGTCTGGCTACATATTTGACACCTTTCATGTCTCTTGTATTGTTTTCATCTGGAGGTTACCTATTTTAATTATTAGGATAACAATTTAGTATTTTAATGTCTTTAGTACATGTTGTGAGTATCATCAGGTCTTGGAAAACTTTTGATGTAAAGGGCAACTACTGGTACATTCATTCCTATATAATGCTTAGGAACTACTTGATACAAGACAAGCCAGGTGTGACCTGGTTTATGTCCCCAGTTTTAACCCTGATTTCCTGACTCTTAAAATGCTTAAACCTCCTCAGATGTTCAGCACTGTTTCTTCAGTGGCTTTTTCTTCAGGATTTCAAAATGTTGATGACCCTCTTTACCGTAATGAGGGTGACAGAGCACTGGAACAGGCTGCCGAGCGAGGTTGTGGAGTCTCCTTCTCTGGAAACATTCAAAACCCACCTGGACGCCTTCCTGTGTAACCTCATCTAGGTGTTCCTGCTCTGGCGGGGGGATTGGACTGGATGATCTTTCGAGGTCTCTTCCAATCCCTTACATTCTATGATTCTCTGAAAACTCTAGGTGGAAAAGCCATTTATTGTGAAGCACAGCCGAGCTCTTAGCATTTTCACTGCAAGCAGTATTATATTTAATGGAGTTCATGAGGATTCATTATGTTTATACACATTGTTGTAAGTTGCTTCCAATGACTTACAGAAAACTCTGTCATCCCTTAATCCCAACTTCTAGTTACTCATCTGCAAATTGAATTCACAGAGCTTCCTTACATGAATGTCTGTAAAAACACAAATTTAAGGTGCTATAAGTGAAGGATGACAAGTTGAGCGCTTAAATTTATATGACTTGCATAAATCCTGGCACTGGTGCACTGGCTGAAGTCCAGACTAAGTTCACTAAGTCCAAACTAAATGTCAGAACTTGAAAAATCTGTCCCTTCCTTTACCTGTTTTGTAACCTCTCTGTAAATTTCCTTAATCATTTTGTATAAAAATCACAAATTACCCTGGCTTGAGAATATTTACTCACATCTACAAATGTCTGAATAGAGTTTGTTTATAACCTAGGCAAAGATATATGCATTTAATTATAGGACTTCTAAATTGCTTCATTTTCTATTCTCCTTGCCAGAGAATAAGAGTAAGATGGACCCTGAAATGGAGAATCTACACTGAATAAAGAACTGTTATAAGTGCAATCAAAATTATTACTTACATCATTGTTAAAGTTCATTGAAGACCTCTAATTAATACATATGTGCAGGGAGAAAGGGTAGTTTGGAGATTTATACAAGAATATATCATCATTAAGTAGAACAGTGGTGTTGTCTCATCAATAATACTGTTGGATGTGCTAGTCATTCTGTTGTTACAAATAGCACACAGGAGGTTTTGAAGATCTTTGAAAAGGGTAGTGAGAATGATACAGATAATGAGAACATCTTCGAAAAGATGTTGAAAAGAGGGGACGTTTTACCACAAGAAACAAATCAGAAAGGATATCAGTAGAAATGTGCCAAAAAAACGAACAGCAAGAGGAAAGCAAACTACACATTGCTGTTCTAACTCAAGGAACAAGAAGGTATCACCAAATGAAATTAGTAGTGGTAAATACAGAATGGATCCAACAGCTTTTCTTCCAACAAGATAAAAATAGGCTGTAGAACTCATTAAGGTAAAAAAGTATAGCTACCTGTTTGAAGGTCTCATCTTTCATATAGACAACAAGAATATCCATGTTTGTCACTGTTAATTATAACAAAAGATTTGACATAGCTTTCCTGTGTTAGAAATTAGGTGAGATTTCTGAAGTTTCCAATGGAAAATTAAACTACCTGGTATCCTCTTTCTCACAGGTCAATGCACTATGAAATCTGCTCAATGAATGTGATAAGCTGCACCTTAAAATCAACTAAATTTCTTATCTCTGCAAATCTAGCTTACTGTAAGAAAACGAATTGTCCCCAGATAAACTATACATCTACTGCTGTCACAAAATAAAAGCAAAGATGGATGATTACAGGTGAACTGAATGTTTTCCAAGTTACATTATCAGTTACAAATTAAAAAAAAAAGTTTAGAAGAAAACAATTTTTAAAATATATTCCTTCTTGAATGTAACACTGTAACTTTGTGCTTAATTAACAGGTCTCGCTTTCTGGTGATGCATCCGTGCAAAAGCTGCATAAATGTACACCTCAGAATACAGATATTCCAACTCAGATATGCAGATTAAGCTCTCTGAAATTGTGCCTGCGTGGTGTATGCCGGCAAGATAACCTCACAGACTTCTAGTAGCACATACATTCTTAAAGTCTGTACTTGATTCTTACACAACTCTCTTTTTACAGAGAATATTAGAGGTTAGCATAAGTAACCTGGACACTATCCTAAATTACTCTCCAGTAATTCAAGACATTTTCACAGAAAGAGGCTTCCTTTTCCCAGATCCATTAACAGAGCTTGATGTTGTAGGTGGAGAGCACACTGGGAGCAAACAATGCTCCAGAGAAGAGGACTGACACAGCCTCCTGTACATCGATCCATTTCCTAGGGAACTAGTATTTAATTCATTATCCAAAAATGATTCCCTCACTTTCCTAGAGGCAGACCAGTCAGATCATATTTTCCCACTCAGTGAGGAAGGATACATTTAAGAGGGTGTCATGGAGGCATCCCAAATGTCAGTTTTAGGTGGACAACAAGTTCCACAACAGACTTTATTCTAGATAGAAAGGTGTAGCCAATAAACCAACTAGAAACAGGGTTTATATAATTATTTGGCACTCCAACAACATAAAATACAGGTTAGGTTATCAGTTGAGGAGATTATCGGGGTATGACAACATACAAATAATGAAGATCCCCAACGTGCACTCATGCACTCACAAGAAACAAAACTAGGAGCCTCTTACTCAAGGATACCCAGAAGAAACAATCATTTGCCTGGGTTAGGCAAGGACTCATTCAAGGATGTATCCAGTAGAGAAAAACCACTCACCAGATGAGGAGGTGAGGCACAATCAGTCTGAGGTAGTCTCCTTAGATGGTGCCCCAGTCTAAGGGGAAAGCTCCAGTTCACAGATCTGCTGCTCCAAGAAGACCACTCAAAGGTGGTCTTTGGTGGGGGCTGTCTTTTATAGCCTGGTCAGATGTGGCTGTGATCATTACAATATAGTCCAGAAGCTTCTCAGTTTCTCTGGGCACCTCCTTTGTTGAGGACCCTGTCAATTGACTGAGAGTCCCACCCCTCCTCCCCCCCAGCCTGGTGGAGGTGAAATCATCCTGCCCCCAGTGGGGAAGACATGACGGCCAGCACCATCCTAGGTGTGTACAGGGGGAACAGACACAGTGAGGCACAAAAGGTGCTAAAGAGACATCAACTGTCCTATTGAAGGCTCCAGATCTCATCTGGGGGATGTGCAACTGCCACAGAGGAAATACACTTGATGTGGCAGCCAAATACCTCCTTTTGCTATTGATACCATTGCAAGCAGCATTATAATGCAGTGTTGATGATACCTTGGATTGTGTTGTACTGTATTGCTACAATACTGTACTGTAGGATCTGGTTACTCTTGATACATTTTCTTTCAGCCTGAAGTGAAAGATGTGAATTTCCTACATAAATGGTAGAATAATCATTTATTTTCTTCAAATGTTGCCCATACCTATGCTCAAAGAAACACAGCTTCTTTGTTGTTCTATAAGCTATAGCATTTTATGTTATTATATACGAAATTATTACTCTAAGACTCTCCTAGTGACCAATTTTTGAGCCTAGATTTTAGATTTGTTTGTGAATATTGTTTTGCTAGTCATTCACCCATAGGCAGTGTTGGTTGGTTGGGGTTTTTGTCTTGTTTGTTTTTAAAGAATAATGAAATTATTCCCACTTAAGCAACAATTTTGAGCATACATACTGAGGAAGTTTCACTTTATACTAGAACTTTTTTTTTGGAAACTTACAATAATGTTTATTGAATTCTGTGTGCATTTTTATCATAAGACAAAATTTATGAAATAACAGCAATAAATAAGATAAACAGATCGAATGAGTTATCAAAGATTAACAAAATAGTAAAAACTACATTACTCAAATAAAATAATTTTATTTTTAGAATAAATTGCTTTCTGAACAGGCTTCTGGGAAGTACATCACAAACATAGGGATGTACTGCATAGCAATGGGTAGCACCCTTTCAGTTCACATCTGCTTCATGTGTTCTGTTAAACAGTCTTCAACCAGTTTCAGAAAAGTTCTGCTGTTTAAACTAGAAGTTGACTTCAGATGAGCAAAATATTTATGATCTGCTTGTCTACATGCTTGTCCCCAGAATGCCTCTGCACGTGTTTAGCTGATAAATGAAGTAATGAATACATCTGCAATTTTAATTAAATAGGGCCAAAGCCTGTTCTCTGATCCTTACTTAATGTGTCACAGACTAGATATATCAACACTACTTTGCACTAATCTTTGGGTCTCCTAGACTACATCTCTATTGGTACTGACTAGATCTATACAGTAAACTAAACAAAAACCTGAGGAATGCCCAAGTGTGGTTTGGAGGTTAAAATAGGGAAGGAATAATTTCCAACAGGACAACACCCATTTTCCAATAAAACATTGGTCTGTGCTGACATGAGCCATTGCATGTCAACTGGTGTCATCAGATGAAGTTTCCTAGCTTGTTTGTGTGTCTCTGGATCATCCTTTTTGCCCCTCTTGAAGATGAATGTGACATTTTCATTTTTGCACTCAGCAGAAATCTTCAATGATTGTCGTGGACTTTTAAAAAATGACAGAGAAAGGCCTCTCAACTAAATTAGCCAGTTCCTTCTGCACCACTGGATTCTTCCCATGCCATGGAGCTGAATTTGCTTAGGAGTTCCTTAACTGAATCTTTTTTCTGCTATAATAGTGTTCATTCTCACACCCTCTGCTACTAGACCCAAGTGGCCTGAGATCAAACTTCACCAGTGAAGACTATGAGAAAAATATTATTGAATAGTTTTGCCTTTTGTGTGTCCTTTGCTGCTTGGTGAACACATTGAGTAGTAAGTTCACATTTTCTTTAGTTTTCCTTTACTGTTGCTATACATTAAGAAACTAAAATTTTCATTCATGGACCTCACTAGGTTTCAGCTCCAGCTAACCTCTGGCTTTCCTAGCTCCAATCTGACATGTTTAGACAATATCACAGAATCATAGAATCACAGAATGCTAGGGATTGGAAGGGACCTCAAAAGATCATCTAGTCCAATGCCCCTGCCGGAGCAGGAACACCTAGATGAGGCTACACAGGAACGTGTCCAGGCGGGTTTTGAATGTCTCCAGAGAAGGAGACTTCACAACCTCCCTGGGCAGCCTGTTCCAGTGCTCTGTTATCCTCACTGAGAAGAAGTTTCTTCTCAAGTTTAAGTGGAACCTCTTATGTTCCAGTTTAAACCCATTACCCCTTGTCCTACCATTGTTTGTCACCAAGAAGAGCCTGGCTCCATCCTCGTGACACTCACCCTTTGTATATTTATAAACATTAACAAGGTCACTCCTCAGTTTCCTCCAAACTAAAGAGACTCAGCTCCCTCAGCCTTTCCTCATAAGGGAGATGCTCCACTCCCTTAATCATCTTGGTTGCCCTGTGCCGGACTCTCTCCAGCAGTTCCCTGTTCTTGAACTGAGGAGCCCAGAACTGGACGCAATATTCCAGGTCTGGTCTCACCAGGGCAGAATAGAGAGGAAGGAGAACCTCCCTCGACCTACTAACCACCCCCCTTCTCATACACCCCAGGATGCCATTGGCCTTCCTGGCCACAAGGGCACAGTGCTGGCTCATGGTCATCCCGGTGTCCACCAGGATCCCCAGGTCCCTCTTCCCTACACTGCTCTCTAATGGATCATTCCCCAACTTATACTGGAACCTGGGGTTGTTCCTGCCCAGATGCAATACTCTACATTTGCCCTTGTTATATTTCATTAAATTTTTCCCTGCCCAGCTCTCCAGCCTGTCCAGGTCTCATTGGATGGCAGCACAGCCCTCTGGAGTGTCAGCCACTCCTCCCAGCTTGGTGTCATCAGCAAACTTGCTGATAGTACACTCTAGTCCCTCATCCAAGTCATTGATGAATATATTGAACAGTACTGACCCCAGCACCAACCCTTGAGGCACTTCACTAGATACAGGCCTCCAACCAGACTCTGCCCCATTGACCACGACTCTCTGGCTTCTTTCCTTCAGCCAGTTCATAGTCCACCTCACTACCCAATCATCCAGACCACACTCCCTCAGTTTAGCTATGAGAATGCTGTGGGAGACTGTGTCCAATGTTTTACTGAAGTCAAGGTAGACCACATCCACTGCCCTGCCATCATCTATCCGCCATCTATCTCTATATTCCTCGAAGCAGCTCATTCCCATTTTCACCTTCTTTGTATTTCCTTCTCATTTGGCTCAACACAATGGCAAATCTGCTTTCAGGACTGGACAACATAGAAATGATCATGGTCACCTGATGTGAAAGGCTTAACCAGTATGAACACATCTAGTACAAATACATTCATAATTTTTGGAAGATTTTTTGATCTAGATCAGGAATCATCAATTCTTCACAGCTAGCATAAAACTTTAATAAATAACAAAGATGTTCTCTTTGAGTCATCAGAACTACATTTATGTCATTTTCCATCTGGGTGCAGCTGGTACTGCTAGTTGATCCAGTAGCACCCAGATATTGGGTTGATGATGTGTCCTACATCTTGCTGATGGAGCCGAAAATGAAGCAGGGAGCTGTCAGTTCCCTCTCCTGTGGATTCCAGCTGCAGGTCCTGCAGCCCATTCCATAGTGTTCAATATTTATTTTCAGTTGGAACACACTTTTTTTTTTTTTTACTTAGTTAGGATGGATATTCCTAGGAAGACAAGTGCCTTTGATGTTTTCTGTGACAAGTGCTCTACGCATTATGTTTGGACTGAATGTTTAGTTAAATGAAATCAGGCAGAACAGGTAATAAATCATAGCAGTTATAAATCAATAAAAGCCCATGAAAGTTAGAACAAACTGCCTTGTTCTTATTCCAAAATGTGGAATTTGAAAGATCACGGTAACCTAGAAGACACAAAAAAAGCTGGTCGTCTTTGAAGAGCTTATTGTGGGAATAGACAAGAAAGAAAAATGTGCAAGGGCAAACAGGAAAATGGAGATATGCAAATCTTTCTAATGACCCAACGAAAATCAATCATGCTGCTGGAAATCAAACTCAGACCTTTTGATTCCAAACCTTGTATCTTGCACAGTAAACCTTTGCACCTCAGAGGAATGTGACCAATGTGGCCATGTGACCCATTAAAAAAAGAGGCATCCACAAGCCCTTGAAGCAGTGGATCACAGCAGAGCTATGACTGTGTGCCCTGTTATTTCAGTCATTATTCAAAGCCTTTGTTCCCCATACTGCATATCTGTTGAGGGTTACAGACAAGGGAGGATGTTGGAAAGGCTTGAACAGATGCTGCTCTTAGCTAGCACCTATTAAGGCTTTTCCCAGGCCAGTTTGGCTCCCTGGAACACGAGGGAGTCACTTTGCTATGTCTAGGTCAGGTGCTTGCATGGATGATGTTTAAATGTAACATGTCACAAGTGCTGGTACAGAAACCCATTGTGCTTCAAGGCAGACAGCCAGCTACAATTGCCAACAGCTCACAGCCCCTCGTGGGAGCTTCCATCTGAGTAAATGAGTGGTATTTATCATGAAAGTGAGGCTATGTCTATACTAATGAATTAGTATTCCAGACACAATTCTCTAGCAATTGCATTGATGCTACTTGACTCTTTTACTCTTCAAATCGGGGCACTCATGTCCAAGCTGTATTTTGATTCACTAGTATAAACCTAGGCATAGTCTGAATGTGTACAACTGCTGTCTGTCAGTGGTCAAGGGAAGTTTGATGCCATTGTCAATGAAACCTAAGGAATTATTTGTGTTTGAAGAAGGGCATGTGGCATAACATCACATGAATATTTCCTTGGATACATGAGCATGAGTAGACAGATCTACTACTGTAACTCAAGGATTTCTGCTATGGAGTAGTCTAGTGATGTTCTTAGAGCAAGAGATAGCTTAGGGCCATTCAAAATTATTTCACTTGCTCAAAGCCTCAAGGCTTATTCAAAGACAGAAACTATAATTGCAGAAATGTGCCAGTGGGTCTAGTTAAGTACAAGGAATTACCTTTTCTCCCAGCAGTGCCCATAAAATACTTCTTAAAAAATTAGGAAACCTTCTAAATGTCTTGACTTAAAGTCACTTGGTTTTGGATCCTACCCAAGCACTCCAGAAATTTTTCTTAGGTGACAAGAGATGTCATGAAGTTCCTAGAGAGCCACTCGAAAAAATTAGTTTGGCAGTAGTTTCAACTGTAAGGAATGAATACTTTAATCTGTGCTATAACCCATATGTTTCTTGCATTTAAATTGCTCCCAGGAAATGAAAGACTGTTACTGAATTAGTTGAAGGATTCTAGTTTACCTCTTTCAAAGATGTGAGCTAAATAAATCAGCCAAAAGGGGTCTCACCCTATCAAGCACTGGCACAGGTGGAGATGGTGCTGATTCCAGTCATGTACTTACTTCTGGGCTCTAAAACTTTAGGTGATAAAATTGCCAGGGCATATGTTAAGGGAAAAAAAAAAAAAAAAAAAAAAGCATCAGCAGAGAAAAAAATAACTCAAATAACTCAATTTTAGACTTATTTAAACCATTAAAAAAGCCTTCTCCCTCACAATTCTTCATTACCAGAAAGACAAGAGAGTACTGCTAGCAGCCACACCTTCAACATAAAACAGATGGCTCCAGGCACTAGAAGGATATAAATATTACACTTAGCACATTGAGATTTACTCCTCCTCACTTCACCTTCCCTAAAGCCACAGCTTACAGAGCCTGAAAAATGAGCATGCTTGCATGGGTGCAAGTGACAGTCTTAGATTATGTGGAATGAATAAGGAAATAAACTCTCTATTTTTCTTTTTCTTTTATGAATGTTTATTTATAAAAGAGACAACTGAGGTTAAAAAACAAAAAACAAAACCAAAAAACCTAAAACCAAAACCAAACAACAACAAAAAAAACCCAACAAAGCAACACAACAACAACAAAAATCCCTACAACAAACCAACAAAAGCCAAAACCCGAAACCAAGACCAAACCCAAACCCAAACAAACCAGGAAAGGAACCCAAAGTGATTATGACTTAGGCTGACAGCAAAAATTCACAACTCACAGTGTTGCTGTGTTGGGCAATAACATCTTCCCCCAGATTATAGATGCTCAGATAGAGTACAGACCAAAATTTAAGAAAATATCATCAAGTCATGGGATGTTTACAAAGTGTTTCTATTTGAGAATCGTTTGGAAGGTTTCCAACATGCTGATGGTAGGCACATTTCAGACATAACACTACTCCATTTAATTTGAAAATAAAAACTATTCTATACATTAGGATACAGGCTAAAAACATCAAACTTTTGGTTAAAAATCAAAGAAAGATCTTTCCTAAAGTCTCCATGACAAAAAATATTCAATCTGTCATCTGTGCCAAAGCATGAATCCAGGTGCTGGAACTTGAGTATTCACAATACAAAGTTGTGAAAATTGTTCTTGACTTGGTTTTCAACCATACTAAATAATTCTTCTGCCAAACAACTCCTGGGAATACTACAGAAGGAAGCACAGAGAAGGGAATATTCCCAACAGAGTCTATGAATGATGAAACCTCCTGTTTTGGAGACATTTTAGTAATACAGATGTAGCCAAACCGTGCCCATTCTCCTCAGGACCGGAAAACAAACCTGGACATTGTTACTTTGTTAACACAGAAGTAATATGACAATATTTCGAGTATATTGGCAATATAGATTTATTTTTAAGTATTCTGTCTAGGAACTGGCCTTATCTTCCATTTGTATTGACATACAGAAAGATTAGTTTTCAGATTCCCTGTGAATATATGAGTAGCCTCTGAGAACAGTAGTTAAAATAGCTGATAGTTAAGATGCTAGTGTTGGAGGAAAAAAGATCTTCTGATCTCAGGGAATCTAACTTCATCATTAAGCTAATATCACTTAAATAAGATAAAAATCAACCCTTGTAATTCTCTCACCTGCAGCAGAACTGTACTTCAATAAGAGGAATCAAGCAGTAGCACATCTAGTATGTACTAAATAATTTACTTTCTCCACTGACTGACAATCACAGTTTTTACAGAGCTGATTTCCTAGACAGCCTAGTGAGAGTTTCTGTGATTTGCATTATTCATTACTTTTGTGAGCTGTTAGTCAGTAGACAGGAACTCCCATGACTGTCTCCATTGTGAGAAGAAGTGGATGATAAAAATTAAATTCTTCATCCTACACACAAAGTCTGTTTTCCCTGAGCATGAGGAACAGGACCTCGCTTTTAGTTTCCTCTGGTCATCCTCTCAGTCAGTTTTGCATCCACAGAGCTCCTTTCTTAGAATCAGGTGCATGACTCTTTTTCATCCTGTTTCTCTTCATAGGTGTACATTCTTCTGAATAGTCTGAATGGCTCTTCAGTTGCAACTGGTCAAAGGGAAACCTCTCATAAAGCATAGTTCATCTCTGCCCTGGCTCTGATATTTGGCTAAATTCTTTAGGAGTTGTCCTCTTAATTTTTATGGATGTTAATCTGTAAAAGAATTTTACTTGTTGCATGTATTTAAGATAGTAGGTAGCTGAAGTAGATGATGTTTTGTTCAAGCTGCGTTTGTTTTTGTCTGTTGATCAAAGACGCATTCACATCAACCAATGAAACCTCCAAGTACAAGAAATATCTATATTCTTCTCATTATTTACTATGATTAGTCATGATGCAAAAAAGCCATTGCAAGCTTGATGATAGTTAAATTCAATAAATATTTCATTGTCTGATCATTAGATGTTCTTCTCAAGAGTGATATTGTTCTGATGGATTAGCAGTTAGCATTTTAAAATGACTTGATAACTCGACTCTAGACTACTTGAATGGTACCCTCAGTGACTTAACAAGCCACGAGTCACATCAACTAAAATATTTCTGCTAAATCAGACTTCTCATTGTGAACCTAAACCATGAGAAGTATGTCTAATTTTGTTGTTTGCATGATAGCCACATTAGCTACAAATCAGCTTCAGAAGCTGTCAGCCGACAAACCCTGGGGAACCTATCCGACCTTGAGGGCTGTGTAGGCATCTGCTAGTGGAAGAGTAAGAATAAAGAACAATGTCTGGAGCGTAGAGATTAGGAAGAGTTCACTGTCATGGAACTCTCATGATTTGTGTCTGTCTTAAAAGTTAATAATACTAACATTCTCAGTAATCAGAAATTGTATGCAGCACAGAAAAATGGCTCATTACTTATATGGTCCCAACTTTGTAAGGATTAGCTTTGGCTCCACACTGAATGCAGGACACCTGCAGAATAGCTTTGCATGTGTGGCAGAATTATTTATCCTATTTGCCTCTAAAGATAGAACACAGATGCTAGATCTTGTTTAATAGATGGTCTTCTCTTGGCGTATGTTTTATTATCTATGGTATAATGGTCACATTCATAGAAAATAATTTAGGTGCCGAACTAAGACATCCAAGTCAGGATCATCATCCTCCTAGAGTCAGAATGAGGAGAGTGTAAGAATCAGTCTGAAGATGGAGCAGTATTTGCCTGAAACATTGTCATCGAGACCTGAGAGAACTGAGGCCCTGACAGAAAGAACAGATGGACAATGAGTTGGAGAGAGGTCTGAGGAGAAGAATTGTGTTGCACAGGTCTCTCCGACCCGGAGGACTACTGGTAACAATGGCTGCTGTATGGACTCCGCCTGCTGCCTTAGCCAAACTAGGCCCCACCTCCTAAAAGTAATTGTGTTATATGGGTCTCTTCGACTTGGGGACAAAAACGAACCCTGACAGAGAGCAAGGCAGAAAATCTCCAGAGAACCAAAATCTTAGACAGGCTTGTCTGGGAGCCTTCCCTGACCACACAAGGAACTTGAAGAACCTGTGTTTTGAACGATGTGTCTTTGCTAATTCCTTAAAAATAGTCAGAAAGAAGATTTTATCTTAGCACGAGGCTTGAATGAGTGCTCAGTAAACATAAAGTGTTGTTGTGTGCCTGATGTATTGAACTTGGTGAACTGTAATCACTAGATCCCAGCCAGGACTTGACACATGTAACTCAGATCCTTCTCAAAAATAAAGGTGGAACTTTCTAGTGTTACCAAATGAATTCTTTGTTAGGGGAAGTTTACTAAAATATTTGATTTCCTATTAAGGTACAGAAGAGAATGTACATCTGAATCCCCTTTAGAAATTTCTTTTTCTATTCTGTGCATGAGAGCTGTATTCTCTTCAGTTTAATCCACAGATGCCAATGTAGGATTTTCCCTTTTCTTTGCAGAATCACAGAATGGTTGGGGTTGGAAGGGACCTCTGGTGATCATCTAGTCCAACTCATCTGCTAAAGCAGGTTCACCCAGAGCAGATCGCAAAGGAATGTGTCCAGGTGGGTCTTGAATGTCTCCAGAGAAGACTCCACAACCTCTCTGGGCAGCCTGTTCCAGTGCTCTGGCACCCTCAAAGTAAAGAAGTTTCTCCTCATATTCAGATAGAACCTTCTATGCTTCAGCCTGTGCCCATTGCACCATTAGACATACTTGTTTATTGCAAGCATATTTTGTATTTTAAATGCAAGTTAACTCTGCTACTTCAAATAATTTTAATTAGCATACAAGACAAAATACCATACAAGATAAATGTATATCTTCTCATTAACAAAGCAACTTAATAGACTGTAATTATTTAACATGTTTTAATTCTTTAAAATGTAAAATAACATATGCAGCATACTCCTAGCTGGTAACTTGTTCCTTGACTATATGTTGCTGATATATGGAGGCTAAAAATAGTATTCGTAGGTTGTAAGATGTTGCATGTTCTTACTTTCTGATTAGTCTACTGCTATTCTTATTACTGAGATAAGAATTTGCCATCTGTTCTCAATATTTTGTCTAGGTTTTGTTTAGCAAATATTTCTGATTACAAATCTGTTAGAAAAGAAATGTCAGCTGAGCAAAAATAAGTGCAGAATTACTCAGAACAAATACATAAGAGAACACAAGTGGGTATCCACATATCTGAGAGGTTTTCATCATTCTTTTTGTTGGCTATAGTCAACCTGTACTGCTCTTCAATCATGAAATAATTTTTACCATAAGAAGGTGGAGAAAATGGTCAATAATTGGAATGTTTTATGCAAATTTAAACATATCAATGGCTGGTAATGCATTTGAAAGGAGCTATGATCTTCCAGTTCCCTGAAGGTAAAATAATACCTATAGTGAAAAAATCTTTCAAAGAAAAGAAAAGAAAAGAAAAGAAGAGAAAAGAAGAGAAAAGAAGAGAAAAGAAAAGAAAAGAAGAGAAAAGAAAAGAAAAGAAAAGAAAAGAAAAGAAAAGAAAAGAAAAGAAAAGAAAAGAAAAGAAAAGAAAAGAAAAGAAAAGAAAAGAAAAGAAAAGAAAAGAAAAGAAAAGAAGAGAAAAGAAGAGAAAAAGAAAAGAAAAGAAAAGAAAAGAAGAGAAAAGAAGAGAAAAAGAAAAGAAAAGAAAAGAAAAGAAAAGAAAAGAAGAGAAAAGAAAAGAGAAGAAAAGAGAAGAAATCCAGGGAATTAAGTACAAAATAGGTGCAAAATGAAGAGCTGGGAAAATATTAATAATATATCCAATATGTCTGCATATCCATGATTGTTTTTATTTTTTCAATTTCTGCTTGCCTTATCAGTACAGGCAATGCTTTGTGCTTAGCCATGCAAATTTTCATATCAAGAAACAACTGTTGTTCAGATGAAATACTGGAGGAAAAATAATCTGTTCTGTGCCAAATGCAATGTTTGTTTCAGAGTGTACTTCCCGAAAGTGTGTCATTAGCACAGTGAGTTAAAGGTGACATCAAGAGGTAGCTGGCAGGGAATTATGCCCCATAATATAAAACAAACAAACTGCAAAAAAAACAACCAACCAACCAGAATTTTTTTTAAAAAGCAATATCAACACTATATATATATATATGTATTTGCCTCCTTTGATGTTTTCAGAAGCATGTTATGTAATATAAAGTTAGTAAATACCTGACCTTTACTGAGAACTAACCAATGTTTTCTGACATGTGTTATGGTATTTGAATATTTTAAATTGAGGAAGTGGCTATATGTTGATTTAAGGGCACCCCAAGAGAAAGGTTATATTTCTCTTTCAATTTTCCTTGCCTTTTTTCATACTTAAAATGTATTTTTATGCAAAAGTTTCTATTTTATTCATCTGTAGCTTGGCAAGTCTTGTCCATACTAATAATACATCAGCCCTCCTTATGGTGAAATCTATTTCTGTGGTTTGAAATAGCTCTCTGGTGTATGGAACTTAGACCTTGTGCTTGTCTTTTATGGTATGATATCTTAAAGACCACAGATGTGGAACCTGACTCACAAAATGAAAACAAAAATCAAATTCTACTTTCTTTTACATCCAGACATGCCGGGAAAGCCAACAGAATTAATTACATGAGTTAAAGCAAATTTTATCAGTATCAAATTGTTTCAGGATGGCATTCTGACCTTGCTGGATGACAGCTGGTCCCTCCTCAGATACAGCTATTGGTGATGGATCCTCTAACTAAGTTGACAGAGGCTCATGTATTTTGTGAAGTTCTGGAGCTGATCCCTGCAGCTAACATACCACTGGGTTGACTGTAATAAAGTGGGAAGACAATAATGGCAATAAATTACACTATACAAGTTACAGCGCATTACCACAGAAAGATGTACACACCCCAGTCTCCAGGAAGGAAATTCTGCTCTGACTGTGCATGACTAGACGTATGTGCAATATACTACAGGCTTTCTTGTACAACTTGAACATAGCTACTAACAAGCTTTGTTATGTGTCCACTCTCACATGACCACAGCTGTGTGTGTGGCTACTATTAGTAAGTGTTCTTGCTTTGGAAAGTAATTTGAACAGTCAGTTAAATACATACATGTGCCTAAATGCCAAACCTAGGGTCTACACAGTACAGTGGAAGCAAAACAACGATGCTGAGGCAAGATAAAGGTCCATCAGGTGTGGTATTCTTCCTCAGTTGCTGGCACCAGATGCCCAGGAAGAACATAAGAATGCAACAAGCATGTAATGATCATTCCCACTAATAATCTCCTGGCTTCTAGCAATTCTTGAGCTAAAGTATTTGTATTCAATAGCATATTGTTTTTTGTCCCATAATTTTGTCATTTAATCCTATGTATATTTTCAACATGTACAGCTTGCTTTGAGAAGGATTTCCAAAATTTGACTACTTATTTTGTGAAATTATACTGTCTTGTGATTGTTTTAACTTTGTCATGAGGACAGTTAATGAACAAAACACTGGTTTTAATTCAGTAGTTGCCATTTGGCCACAATAATAACCTGAAAGACATAATTTATGCTTTTTGGCTCACTGGGTAATGCATCTGGATGAGGGGATTTAGTGCACCCTTAGTAAGTTTGTAAACGACACCAAATTGGGTGGGACTGTTGATCTGCTGGAGGGTAGGAAGGCCATACAGAGGAATCTGGACCGGCTGGATTGCTGGGCTAAGCCAATTGTCTGAGGTTTAACAAGGCCAAGCGCCGTGTCCTGCACTTAGGTCACAACAACCCCAGGCAGCGCTACAGGTTCAGGGAAAAGTGGCTGGAAAGCTGCCTGGCAGAGAGGAATCTGGGGGTGTTGATTGACAGCCAGCTGAATATGAGCCAGCACTGTGCCCAGGTGGCCAAAAAGGCCAATGGCATCCTAGCTTGTATCAGGAATAGTGTGGTCAGCAGGACCAGAGAAGTGATTATGCCACTGTACTCAGCATTGGTGAGGTCCCACCTTGAATATTGTGTTCAGTTTTGGGCCCCTCATCATAAGAAGGACATTGAGGTACTAGAGAGAGTGCAGAGAAGGAGGATGAAGCTGGTGATGTGCCTGGAACACAAATCTGATGAGGAGCGGTTAAGGGAAGTGGAGCTGTTTAGCCTGGAGAAAAGAAGACTGAGGGGAGACCTTATCGTTATCTACAACTACCTGAAAGGAGGTTGTAGCATGGAGGGTGTTGGTCTCCTCTTCCAAGTAGCAAGTGATAGGACAAGAGGAAATGGCCTCAAGTTGTGCCAGGGGAGGTTTAGATTGGATATTAGGAAAAAATTGGGTAGAAAACCCGTTTTCTTCATGGAAAGGGTTGTCAGGAATTGGAACAGGCTGCCCAGGGAAGTGGTTAAGTCACCATCCCTAGAGGTGTTTAAAAGGCATATAGACAAGGTTCTTAGGGACATGGTTTAGTGCTAGAGTTAGGTTATGGTTGGGCTTAATGATTCTGAGGGTCTCTTCCAACCAAAGTGGTTCTATGATTCTATCATAGCATAACTATGTTTGTGACTTATTAATACTTATAAAAATAAGTTGATTTCAGCAGTTATATTTAGCATAGAAAAGGGGATACTTTTCTAACCAGAAGAATTCTTTCCGACCACCAAATTGGATTACATTTATTGGCATTCCTTAGTCACCGAAAGGTTCAAATGAATGTGAATTACAAAACTAGGAAGAATGAGTATTCTAGTTAAGATCTCTTGGTTTAATGAGACGTACATCCAAACCGTATAAACTTAGTGCAAAAAGAGAGCAATCACTTTAACTGGGAGATCTTGCTCCATCTCTGAGGGGAGTGGTAGAATGATATCCTTCCATAAAACTACAAAAATTTTGAAGCTACTCTGACAACTATTGTATGTAAATGCCCTATTTGTATCTTGTTTATGTCTATCAGATGCCCACATGTGTGCACAGAGCTGTAGGTGGGAATCCTGTCAGTATTTCCTTATAGAAAGGCTGTCAGTACATACTTAGACAATAAATGCAATATGGCTGACAAAGGCATTACAATCTTTCTGTGTATTAATACCTATTACTATAAGGATGACATTGGATAAACCATGAGAATATGTGGAAAAGTATTATCTGGATATTTTCAACTAATTTCTTTAATCCTTGTCTCATATCTCCTTAATGGAATAAATTACTAGAGTTAACATGAAATCAGGAATAAGAATCAGCAAAGAAATAGTCTACCCATTAAACTGTTATCTGCAATATATGAAAAGAGGATGCTTGTAAATCACACTTTTTTTTCCTGAAGAGATGGAAAAGCTGCCACTTCTGGTATTGAGTATACTAACATTTAGTTACATAAAGACTTATTTTAGAAAATAAAATAATGGAAGATCAGCATAGCTGGCATATGTAGGAGATAAAAATGCAAATTTGACTAGCAGATAATTTCATTGGACAACTCTTAACTTCCTTTAAACTAGACTACTTTGTGGCTCAGAATTTTCCCTGCATTAACAAGAAAGCAGGAAGAGCAGTTAGGGGTCCATTGAACCATGACTATTCAATGATAGCACAATGTTAGATTCAAATCATTATAGTTTAGCACATTCTTAATTACCATTATTGCCAGGGACCTGCTTTGAAATATGCTGGAAAACATGTAATATAGTCAGCTATCATTAGATAAAAAGAAGTTGATTTAGTGACTGCATCAAAGTCCCTTTCAGATATCTATGGTTTGCCAAACTACTCTGAAATGCATAGTTTGAGGGATTAAGGAGTTCCTGGGGAGTTTAAATTTTGAACAAAGAGACAGGAATATATTCAACATCTGAAACCATTGATATTACTCATTATTTTTCTTATGTCAATATATTTACTAGTTCTGAGTTTTTCACTACATCAGCTCACAGCGAGCATTAGATGCTTGCTGTTTTAAAACCAAATTCTATGTTTAGCACTACAAATGGCATTTTCTGTCCTTGCTGTGTAACTTTAATATAGAATGTAGACATTTGTATCCAAAACCATAAACTAGAAATCTCGTGGTTCAGAGCTTCCCAGCTTCTCCAGGTATGTTCCCAGTCAGTCAGAGAGTTTCCTACAGGATCCAAATCAGGCACCATGCATGCTCAGAAGCACAGTGGAGAGCTAGTTACTCATCCCATCTTTAACCTCTTCTGTGACCTAGTTGAAGAGTATTCAGAAAATGGCTTAATAGTTCCGGGAACCTGACATAAATTCTAAAATATTGAAAAAGTAACCAGCAGGCATAAACAAAAAACTCAGCACATTTTAGGAAGTGTTTTATCACTTCGAAAAAATACAAGATAATGGGGTCTAAACCATTGTCATGGAGGACACTAATCATAGCCGACATCTTCTTAAGCTTCAAAATTTTGTTTAGACGTGCCCACTTGAAAGATATTTTTTTTGCTTCTCTGTTCCTAAGATTGCTTTTATCTTCACTGTGGTTACACTGCCTCCTTTCAAACAGTTTTTGGTTTTTGAGCATTTTATGCTTATTGATTTATTGCATCACACTCCTTAATTAGTCACACTGGCCTTTCTTGCCCCCTTCCCTCTTAAACCCTTGTGGAGATCCATTTCAGTTAAAGATCGGGTTGTGACATAGAATTCTGATCAGTATCTTGATTAGGCAAAGCTTAGACTGTGTTCAGGTTTCTGGCTCGGGGACTTGCTTAACTCTAACCATATCCACTGAAGACTGTCGTTCCTTTAAACCTTGTTCTAAAAACTTGACATTAGACAAATGAGCCTTATGTTCATGCAGCATAAATCCAAGAATGAGGGATTTACTAAAAATTATAACTATCAGAGTACTAATTTCATTTGCTACTTCTTTCAGGGTTGAGAGATTACAGAATGCATTGCTCTTGTGTTTGTTCCTCAAATTCAGTGTTTCTCTTTCTATAGTTTTATTCCCAGAAACAGTTCAATACTCTGAAAAAACAGTGTTGCTGAAAACCAAGTCATCATATAATCTTGTTTGAGCGTCATACATAGATTGTTTTCCTCATTCCTGGTGTAGGACCAGTTCTACTTCTTAACTGTTTCATTTATTTTTTTGTGGCGTTTGAATTAACATTTTGTGGTTCATTTCAGTTTAGAAGATGCAGCTTAGCTTTCTTCATTACGTTGCATTTTCTCCTTTGTTCTTTTAGGCTCTTTTTTATTTCTAATATTCTGCATGAAATGGTTTTTCGTTTGTGGAGGTTTGGAGCCTCAATGTGTTTTCCTCTTGATGTGAGCTGCAAGCATTACAAAGTTTTGTGTTCAGCTTAAAAGAAAGTCCATATGCCATATTACAGTTAAGCTTCTGAGCAACCTCACCACAGCTGACTTCAGTGAGCCCTCTAACAACAAGAAAATGACTTTTTTGTTCCAATTGTGACATTTTACAGATCCAGTTTAGAGCAAAGTATATTATCAGCTTAAAAGGCAAAAGTGACAGTATCTCTAGCTTCTATGAGGAGGTGATGAGACAGGGGATATGAATCTGTGACTGATGTAGGCAAAAGGATGTAACTTAAAACACTGTGTGTCAGTTTTTAAAGCTTTATAACATGCACTCAAATCTTAGCTACAGATTCTTTCTTGTAAACAAAGCTTTAGCTTTAACTTTAGCATTCTGTTTATTTATTTTCCATTCAACTGGATCAGTCTGTGATTACTCAATTGAAGTTTAGTGTCTATAATCAAATCTTTATTGAAGCTCTTACTACCTTCTGAAAGAGGATCAGTCCTCATGAGTGCATTGTCATATCATGAATGACTGATGTTCCCCATATTCTTCAAAGTAGAAAGTTACTTCACCAGTTTAAAGTTTTTAAACTAGATTTCTTTTGAAAGGGGATGATTGATAGCTGAATTTTGTTTGATGATGATGTACAATGAATTTATGTATGGGCAGATACACAAGGCACATAACCAGCTTTGTTCTTTCTTTATGCCTGAGGTAGTACCCCCAAGTTCACAGACCTACAGCTCCTGTACATTGTGTGGAAAGTGCCATGGAGCTTTATGTGTCAAAGAATCAGAGCACACACACTGAGCCCAGTTAACACATAAGCTACATAATAAAAAATGCTGAGAAGTTGTCATGGTTTAACCCCAGGTGGCAACTAAGCACCACACAGCCTCTTGCTGACTCTCCCCTGGTGGGATGGGGGGAGAATGAGGAGACTAAAAGTGAGAAAACTTGTGAGATGAGATAAAGACAGTTTAATAGGTAAAGCAAAAGCTGTGCATGCAAGCAAAGTGGAGCAAAACAAGGGATTAATTCACTGCTTCCCATCAGCAGGCAGGACAGCAGGGTTCCATCACACATAACAGTTACTTGGGAAGACAAGCACCATAACACCAAATGTCTGTTCCTTCCTTCTTCTTTCCCCAACTTCATATACTGAGCATGATGCCATATGGTGTGGAATATTCCTTTGGTCAGTTGGGGTCAGCTGTCCAGTTGTGTCCCCTCCCAACTCGTTGCACACCCCCAGCCCACTCGCTGGTGGGGTAGTCCGAGGAGCAGAAAAGGCCTTCACTCTGTGTAAGTACTGCTTGCCTGTACCTAAAACATCCACATGTTATAAATGCAGTTTCCAACAAAAATCCAAAACATAGCCCCATACTAGCTATCGTGAAGAAAACTAACTGTAACCCAGCCAAAACCAGCACAGATGTGCTTCTGAAATTTGTCTCCTCTTGTGGCTATTTTTCTCCCTGAAGGTCTGAGATACATGTTTATGTGAAATACAATTTACTGATTGAGTGTTCTCCTGATTCTGGGTGCCTTTAAGCAAAGAAAAACTCATTCTTTGAAAAGGATGTGAGAGTACAGCCAACCTTATTAAATAATAGTATCAATCATTTAACAGTAAACTTGCATTGTAGGCCTCCTTCTGTCTGAAGAGGTTTCCTCTGGTATTTCTCAACTCCCAGAAGAGAGACATAGTCACTAATCTAATAAGATTGACGGATTAGGAGATCAACACTGTTGATGCTGCTGTCCTGTGGGGCTAAAGAGTGAAAGCAAGATTCTTAAGATAGAGGAAGCAAAGGAGAAGCCTCTAATTCCAGTCCTTGATGCCAGGACTGATTCTGCATTTTATATTGAAGAACAACTAGAAAAATTACAGTAACAGAACCAGATCTCAGATTCTTCCATACCTCCCATCAAACTGCTGGATTGCATGGTCAAGTTCCTTCTTTCGGTACCCATTCTGGTGCTAATGCTCTTGGATACTTGTTAACCCGATTTCAATAGATTGTAGGCAGCAGATTATTTAGGATCTCCCTGGAGGTGGATTTGTGTTCAAATACACAGATTTGAACTTCCTTGGGACACACAGAAACTGGAAGTAAGTTTCTCACTTGAGAGGTATTTCAGTCATCAAACTTAATTGGATCAGCGGTATCTACCTTTACTCTTCCACTGCCTTAAAGAAGAGCGAGCCCTGCTCAGTGAGCAGTCACCGTCAGCTGGAGAATTAGTGTTCTGATCCTCATTTATTCCTTTCCATTGCCTTTGTGGAGATCCAAAATGTTAAATTTAAAAGCTCTGAACCATCCTGTTGGGGAATCTGGAAAAGATATTCTGAATTTGGTCCTAAGTCCTTTATTCGCACTGTGTTGTTCTAAGAGCTACAACATTTTAAATGTGTTTTGCATGCTTTTAAATGGATATAAAACAATAAAGCATCAAACATTGTATGAAAAACACTGGGAAAATAGTTTTGCATCACACTTGGCAAAAACGTAGTCTTTTAAAAAGACTTCTTTATGATTCAGTTGATCATCCTTGATTTGTCTAAATAATAATTAATTGCTAATATAAAGAATGCAGAGTTGTATTCCTCAAAAAATAAACAAACAGACAAGCAAACAAACAAAAAAACCTGCCAACACCCTAAAACAACAAAAAACTGTAAAAGAATAATTAGGAAAACTTAGTTTAAGAGTTACCGATTATCATTTATGGCCAACAGATACATACAATTGACACATTTGCCTCCAATAGAGAACTTGTTTAAGCACTTTACACACCTTGAACAACAACTGTACTGTCCCAAATGTTCGCATTTCACATCCAGGTGCAATCTGTTTTTTAAACTGCGGACTACATAATTACTTACTAAACTAATTCCAGCTCTAGAAACTCTGGAGGAGTGGTGGAGATGGGCAGAAAATCATTAAAATCAAATCTCATGGAAACATTCCTATTTATTCTCACATGAGTATTCCTCAGACAGCTTATGTGCCTGTTTGAGCAAGTGTTTGTTGTAGCAGCATGTTCTTTTGTACAACATTTAGCCATGTGTCTGTCAGGCTACCAGCTCACCTTCAAGCCCGCTTTCAGATTTTAGCAGCACAGGAAATTACTTATCCCACAATCTGTTTTACAACTGGTTGAATCCTCATTGCCATTATTGTTGGCTGTCATCAGAGCTGGATAAATACTCCAAAATTATGTGTTCTAAAAAAAACCCCAAACTTTTCCAACATAAATAGCCCAAATATATAAAACAACTATAAAGGAACCTCTAACATTATATACGTGTGATATGATTTTTAAAATTACCAGAATGTATTATATTCTCTGAAACTTTGGTATATATAGTTACAGATTGCCATTAGAAAACAACTTGTGGCTGGTTCATTTTCAGAGCAGAACTCATGATCACGTAGGTGAATTGTAAAATCTTCTGTTTGAACACAGCTGAAAAATCTACAAATATTCATCCCCTTGTGACTGCATAGTCATTCTTAACATCATAGCTATTCTCTAGAATAGCTAACAATACCGATTTTTTAACCTATTAAATTTATAGGCTTACCATATGTTCTTGTAACAGCAAGGTTTTATGAATATAGAGTTTGATAAATGAAGTCTCTTTGTTGATTTTAATGCATACTCGTTAAATACTAAATGAGGCAAATTCACGTGATGTAACTACAAGCCGTGTTCATTCTAACAATTTCAATCAGCTGGTGAACTTCCAAAATTTTTCCTGGGAGATGGAGATTGTCCTGCATAAACAATTTTAGCCTGTAATTGTTGCACCTGCAGACTATTTGGAAATAACCTGTGAGTCCCTAAAAACCCATGGAAGTCAATGTTGTAGGTCATGTGAAGCTGGAATAGATTCAGGAGCTTTGGCGATCATGATTAATATTCAAAATAATCTCAAAAAGATAAAGAAATAATCAAAAATAAACACTATATATTTCATTGAAACCAAATGACTTAGAAGAGGAAAAATAAACAGCAAACTGACTAGGCCTCAGTTCTTCAAAAAAGGGTGTAGAATTTCTGAGTATCCCACACTTACTGTGAGAAAAGGCATAATTTTAGCCTAATTTTACAAATGCAAGCAACATGCAAATTAACCCACCTGTTCCATTCATTATTGGCAAGATGTCAGCTGGAAAAATGCACCCAGTCGTTCAGCATCACAGTTTAAGAAACCATGGATCAATTTGGGAAGAGTCAAAGAAGAACCATAAAATAATTAAAAGGTCTAGAAAATGTGGCCTCTGAAAGAAGATTGGATAAGTTGTTCTGGCTGAAGAAAAGCAGATGAGAGGAGACCTTATAACAGCATTCAAGTATACAAAAAGCTACTGTGAAGAAGATAAGAGAAGCATCTATTATCCTACTCTTTCTTACTTCAGAATAGAACAATAAAAATTGGCTTTAAGCTATAGCAAGGAAGATTTAGATAGTAGGCAAAATTTTCTTACCATAAGGCTAGAGAAGCATTTGAATAGCTATTTTTATAGACTATGAATTCTCCATCTCTGAATGCTTATAAAACCAGATTAGATTAATAATCTTATCTGAGCGGGGTGATGGATAACTGATCATGGGTGATATTGGACTAGACAACCTCTGAAGATCCCTTATGGCCTTACTTTATCTTCTTCTCTATACACATATTTTTATTAATTAGAAGTGCATAATTAAACCTGAACAATAAGGCATTCCATCTGATAACAGCACCTATTCAGTGGAGGAACACTCTTATAGCATTTGCTTGTGCTCCCACGTACAAACTGCTGTTCTAAATCCACAGCAATTCAGGTCACACTTGGGATCACAGTCCATGTAAATGTCATTCTGGAAGACCTTGCTTAATTCGGCTGAACAGAAATCAATTCCCTCTCTTCCAGTGAAATAAACAAAAATAGGAGGGAATGAAAATAAGTGCAGTGTGGTATTTTCACTAATTTTTGGCTGACCAACCATAAGATGTGCATTTCGATTGCACAAAGTTAAGTTCAAAAATCCAGTGTAAAATAAACTGCAGAGAAAATATATAACATTATTCTATGTACCTATCTCTTTCCTTCATCTTGCAAGAAGGTTATCTTATTTTTAAGAATGGATTTAGGTCTCGTATTTCAACAGTGGTATGTTCATATTTACATTTTCTAGCCACTGTACTTACTCAAGACATGCCCAGAATAATAAAGACCTATATTACTCCTTGATATACTAACCATATTCTCTCTTGGTAGGTGAAGCAGACTTACACAGACTGACAAAAGACTAATGTGAAGATACACCAAAGAAAGCGTATACTGTGGAGGAGTAAACATGCATTCTTGTGATACTTATAGTAGACACCCTGAAAATCAGCAACGTTGGCTAATACTCTACAGTAAAGACAGGGTGATATGGATACTGTATTTGGGAAGCCTTTTGGTTCCTTGTTAGTTTTCAGAATGTCATCTGCCTCTCACTCGCCACTCCTGTACATCAAACTCAATGGTACAATAGTGGGCAAGAAGGGACCAGCTGTGTGAAGCTACCTTCTGTATACAGAGCTCAAAATTAATTTCATGCTGAAGCAAATGCATATGCTGCTTTAATTAAAACCTTATATTTAGTATATGTACGCATTGCATGTGCACTTAGCATATTTAATCTGCATCATTTTTCCCTGATGTTTTCCCAAGTAAGGGTGGGCAAGAGACCTCTCATCTGAAAGAAGTATCAAAGGAAGGAAGATCCTAGATTTTCTCCCAAGAGCAGGAACTGAGTCTGGAAAAGCCTCATATTTCTTATTTGGGCTTGGATCTGCAGGTGGAGCACACAAAGCTTAAGCCAGAAACTGAGTGATGTGTCAGTGAGACGCTCTTTATTTCCCTTAGTCTGATACAGGAAATGGAAGAAATATGGTAGAGGTAGTGGTAGCTGGAAAAGGGTGTGAAAATGTCAAATGCTCTTGGAAAGGAGTAACCTCAGGGACCAGTACAGGCTCAAAGCTGACCAGATGGAAAGCAGCTTATCAGAAAAATGGGTTGTTGTTCCTGGCAGACAGCAAAGTGACCATGAGGTCACTGACCATAAAGCTTTCTTGTGGCAAGGAAAGCTGATGACAACTGAAACTACACTAGGAAGGCTGTTGCCATTAGGTCTAGTGAGATGATTGTTCAGCTGTGGTGAGACAGATCCAGATTGCTGTGTCCAGTCCTAGGCTTCCCAGTACAGGAGAGACACATGTATACTGCTGTGGGTCCAGTGAGAACCACAGAGATGACTAAGGGACTGGAGCATCTGTCATCCAAGCAAAGGCTGAGAGCTGGGATTTTTAAGACTGGAGAAGCTTTATACACATATATTAATGTGTAGGTCAGGACTAATAAAGATGATGGATCCAGTTCTTCGTGGTATGAGGGGAAAGAAGAGGAGGCAAAGGGTGTAAATTCAAATATATGAAATTTCACTTGAACATAGAAAAAAACATTTTTTATTGTGAGAATCATCAAGCACTGGAACAGGTTGCCCAGAGAGATTTTGGAGTCTCCATCCTCAGAAACGTTCAAACCCAGATTGAACACAGTCCTCTGTGATCTGCTCTAGGTCACCCTGCATTGAGCAGAAGGTGGGATTAGATGAACTCCAGAGGTTCCTTCCAACCTCAACAATAGCATAACTCTGCTTCTGTGAATTGCACTCCTTGCCCCAGGGTAATGTCTGAATCTTATGTCTTCATTGTACAGATTTGTCCTTGTAGTTATGCCAATGTGGCAGGCTGCCAGTACATATTTTCTTCTGTTTCTTTGGCTACACAACTCAAACTGTGATGATTCTTCAGTGAAAGAAAAGAGAATCAAAGGTTGTTTTCACATGGAGCTTAAAATTTTGTGAGAGATTTGCTTCAGTTCTCGTTACCACAAGGCATCGGTGGCTGATCTTGCCTGATATTCACAGGCAACTTCTCTCCAAGACATTCTGAATTTTAAGTGTTTTGTCTGAGTATGGACTGCTATTAAACTGGGAGGATGAGACCCCTCACATCTTCCTTTGCGCAGTATTTTCTTTTATTTTATCTGATCTCTCATCCTTGAGCAGGAGGTAAAATAAACAAGAAGTAGCTCAGCTGACATAATTTAGTTCTGGCCCAGTGGAATCACTTTTGCAGTCTGTCCTTCCCAAAGGTGAACTATAGCAGGCACTATTATTGGTGATATTTGTTCTAAATCCTTCAGGTAGAGTGCTTGTTTCATTGTCTTAGGTGACTTAGTGATTTACTAAGTCTCTGTCTATGTGGTTCCAAAATTTCAGTAAATTCACTGGGAATAGGTTTCTTGGCAGACCTGAAAATGGTACTTAATTGTGGAAACATACAGGCAACACCAGATTGTATAGCTTAGATTTCACTTATGTCTTTCAACTAGTGTTATCAGACAGATTTTATCAGACCTTTAAAATGTTTCCCATCTCAAAATTTAGTTTAACTGCAAGACATTTCTCTCCCTTCTTTAAAAATGATACTGTTTCATACACCACTTCCAACGTCTTAATAGTTTGATATTTTCAAAATTTATATTCTTAGGAACTTCTATCATTATGGTATTTGAGTAGTTTTCTTCCTTTCTGTGGGCTAAAACTCTAGGTCTTTTTCTTTCATCATATAAATCATAGCGATTTTAAAGTTACCATTCTGGGATAATAAATTAGAGAGCAGCTGTTGCATAATAATGAACAGGTGATACACAGTTTTTGTAGAAAAAAATAATTGCTGCTTTTGTACAAGTTGTAGGAGAGTTGTATTAATTTGTGGAAAATCCATCAGCAACATATAGCGCTTTTCCTGTTTTGTGTCTACATTGGAGAATTGTGTCTGTTCAGATTTTAATGCTGAGTAATCAGAGAACACATTTGTCATTTAAAATATTGAATTATTCAGATTGTTTAGATTACTAGGTAGATTACTAGGTAGATTAATGAATTCAGAGTCTGAAACTCAGACCTCAGTTTAATAAATGTGGATGTACATAGATACAAATGACAGCATAATTTAGTATGGCAGAAAGCAACTACTACATGTTCACAAACTTAGCAACGGCATAACTCTGAACACTGCTCTTATTTAATATAAAAAGCAACAAAAACCACATAGTACTATTGAAGTTATTGTATGAGATGTAACGCTGCAACATATTTAAGGCAAAAAGAAAAAATCAATATTAAAAATTGCAGATCTTAGGAAAACTTTCAAAAAGTGGTTCTATTTTTTAAAGTTTCAATAATCTATAAGTCAAAAAAAGCTGAGTAATACAGATCTGAGGTATTTTTAGCCAAAGAAACCTTGAAAGAGAGGTTTTCTAAGGGCTGGGGATCCTATCAGCAAGAATGATCAGACAGTTAACAGTGGCTTAAAGGAGACTGCAAAACTCAGAAATGTCCACAGCTAAATCCTGCAAGTCTTCCAGCCCAAGTCTGGCTCCTGTTTGAACAGAAGTGCATTCCATTATAGCTACCAAGCCTTGGAAATTGTTAGTTAAATGTGAATTTTTAGATATTAATTTTACAAAAGAGTGTATCCAGCATAATTCCAAAGGTCTATGTGAGACAAGAAGATTACACTATACACAAGACTGGACTTTTTGTCTGTTGTGATAAAACTACGCTAAGTTTTAGATCCTTGGTGATTAAATAAACTATTGTGCAGCATGTATAGGTGACACAGCATAAACAAATTTGGTTTATGTATATTTACATACACACATATAGATATAAGGATATGCATAGATAGCTATAGCTATGGTGAGATTTCCTGGTGTTAGAAACTTAAAAAATTAAAATAGAGAAGAAACACATACAAAGAAAGACAGAATTTACTTCCTTGAAAGAGCATTTTTTTAAGGGATAATTCTTATTTTATGAAGGTTTATTAATTCCTATTTTATGAAGGTTTATTAATCCAGCATACTAGCAGATAGGAGAGGAAAACGGTCATTTTGTCTGAGAGTTTACAGACCAGATTTACATAACAGAAAGAGAATATAATCCCATAGTTGTAAAGGTAACTTATACATTTTTATTGACCAATTACTAATGAAAGGAAACAGATGTAGAAAATGTGTGTGATTTTGCTGTAAATATCTAATCACTATAAACACAAATCTATGCTAAATTATGAATATTTAGGAATTAGTTTTACTGAAGTCATCTTGTGTTAACAGAATGGGACTGGGAAAATTACAGAAACTGGCATTTTAGTCATTACTTTTGGATTCATATAAAGATAAATACAAGGGAGAAGCCACACCTCTGACAGCATATCTGAACGAGAAAGCAATGAACCAGAAGATGAATGAATCATTGCACAGGTTCTGATAAAAATACGCTGACCTCACTCTGACATTCAATCAAGAACTAAGTATTTTATTGTTTGTATGAACTTCTCTTCAAAATGTGGTAATTATAAAAATTCCAAATGAACAGATTTAACTTTATGTGAAGTTGTTAATATCTCTGGTCAACTGGTTTATTGTCTTACCTATTAGCATGTTAACTCAGGCTAAAATTTGTAAAAAAAGTTTTGTATGTATGCATCATATTTAGAAATTACTTAGAAAAGCATATAAGTGCATCCTCCAGTGTTACTGAGTTCAACCAGAAAAACAAAACTAGAAATCCCAATCTATTTAGAAAATGGAGAAATACATTCTAAGGAGTTATGAATTGAGGTCTTGGACCTGTAATTTGTTCAAGACTCCCTTGTCAACTCAAGCTCTTACAAGTTAAGCCCATCACATGGAACTTAAAATTTTAACACCGCATCTCTTGTACACTGATACAGGTGCTTCAGGATAGCTGATAAGAACCTACAGTTGAGAAGTTACCCAAAAGAAACTTACGGAAATGAAAGGGTCTTAAAATATACCCCTCTTGGAATTTTGACAATCAAGCCAGAAATTTTTCTGAATCTGCCTATATTAGCAAGTAAGAAAGTCTGCTGAGACCCAAAGTCATCGAGGAAAATAGTTGGTGCTGAGGATCTGATACTTTACATGTGGTCTTTCCCTAGGAGTAGGGTGGCTTGATCCCTGTGACTGAATGCTCTCTAGTGCCTGGAGCGTATCAGAAGTGCACCTTCCAGTTCAGTTTCACCCAAAATAAATTCTGTTTGTGTGTGCATGATGTGAATCTAAGCCCAATCAATGAGGAAGCTTCAGAGATTCTCTTGTGAAGTGCATTCTCAATATGAGTGAAAGCACCGGTATAGTTTCATCCTTTTTCTACTGAGGAGCCACAGAGTCTGGACTCTTCTTTTCAGACAAGTTGTCCATATTAATTATTAAAAAGACCTGCATAGATGGTGGTGATGGTGCCTGCTATCAGAGTGAAGGGCACAATTTCCATTTCTTAGATAACCTGAAGCAGTAGGCTACATCATCATGCTTTTCTGCTCATCACATCTCATCTGCTCATCTGCTCCCTGATACACTCAGATACAAATTATTTTGCCAAAATGGCCCAGTTTTACTGAGGGAGAGCAAAATCCTCCTTAAGATAATATCCTGGCAAAGAGAAACTCAGAGTTGAAAACTTTCATGCCAAAGAGGGCAAGATCTCCCCATTCTTTGGTGAGTAAAAACGATTCTTCGGTCCCAACTTAAGAGAAAATATCAGGAAATGTATTATTGGAGGAGCTGGATCCTGCAGATGTACGTTAAGGAGGGTTCTTTAATTTCTTGTCCTATGGGATCCCTCACTGGATATAGATTTTCATTCACCATTTTTCTGGTATTAAGTGTCAAGATTTTAAAAACTTACATCATTCCCCAAAACAGCCAAATTAGACACTGAAAATTTCATAGCCAGGGTGACAGAGGCTCCAGTAAGTTCAGGCACTACTAGGTTTGGGTACATCGAGCAATGTTTTGGACTCTAATTTTGACTGTAGACAAATGTATTTAAAGGCTGTTTCTGAAAAAGGTCTGTAGTTTAAATGTATGTTATCCCTTATGAGAACAAATGACTAGTATGAAAAATGATTCATTAATTTATAACAAGTAATTTTCTTTGCTTGATATTAGAACTTTTATTGCCAAATTAAGCAGGGAGGTACAATTGATTTTTTCACTGAAATTTCTTAACAGCAACAGATGTAGTCAAGTATAACATCTGTAGTTCAACCAGCATTTCATCTCAACCTCCGGTTTAATCCAAGAAATATCATCAGAAGTGTGAATTATTTCAAAACCCCAGGACTGACTAAAAGCAAATACTTCAGAATCATCAGTATGTTAAATTTGAACACATAAGCACAACACATCGTCTGCTTCAAAACATGTTAAATAGAAAATGTATTTTTAATTAGGCAATGAAGGGCAACTTTCATGCTATCTGACTTTAGGAAACTACTTCAGGAGAGTAGTCACATTAATTTCCCACCTAGTGAAGAGGGAAGTTCCTTCTGAAATCAAGTCAGGGTCTGTGTAAATGGAGAAGCCTGAGATTGCTTCCCAGCTGTTACTCTACAGATCAGAAATGAAGCGCTCACCAGTGTGCTCTAACCCTGCCTCCCTCAGCAGAGAAACCAGGTCATGGAGACTGACAGACATGGAAGTATCTCCTGATACAGGCTTTAGTTAGGGCTATGTGATGATGTACATTTCGAGATCAGTCTACACAGGCCCTTCCCATCCAGAGTAGTTCCCTGCTACTGTTTAGTTCTGGTTTGTTTGGTTTTTTTTATATTTTTGGTGCTTCCCTTTAATTTCCTTTCTCCTCTCACAAGGTTCCTCTTTCCCACCTTTGTGGTGCATTGTTTGCCTCCTCATATCCAGACCTGCAGCCCTTCACTCAGGCTATGGCAAATGTGGGATGGCATACAAATGGAGAACATGGAAGAAGAATAAACAGAGAATGTTTTTGCCAAAATTGACTGATACTGGCTTGGTAGTGTTGACGATGGTTTAATCTTTCAAGACTCTTTCTCCAAAAAGAAAGAGGATTTCCTCTAGGGCAGTTAAGAGTAAGTCTGAATAGCCTTCTGGAGACACTTCTTCATTCGCTGAGGATAGCATGTCCCTAGAAAGATTAACCTCACTTTGATGAAGTGGGCCTTTTTTCTAATTACTTTCTGTTTAAAAATCATGAGCTCTTCAAGTCAGGGGCTTCTTTTCATGTCTGTAAGCACCAAAAATACTTGGCAGTAGTAAATTAAATACATATATAGCTTTTATAATTAATACCATACCTCGTGGCAGAGTTAAACTCTGACTCAATGTTCTGAACTCTTTCCTTTAGAAGCCTGCAAGGAGTAGACATGTGGTCTGGCTAATACATGGAATAAAGTTCAAGGGTGTGTGGAAGGAGAGAGCATCTGCACCTTTACGGGTGTATGGTCAAGGAGCTTTAAAAAGCAAAAAGGGGATCATAAGAAAAGAAGGAAGCTATAAACAAGAACATATAGACACACGAACTTGACAAATAAATGTAATGGAGACAAAGATAAGAAACAAACCTGGTCAGTCACAGTAGCTGCAAGCAAACCCGGACTTTCTAAACCTGAGGGTGAAGGATGTTGGAGGTTGGTCAGTGGAGCTATGCACATTATTAATGGAATGTGTAGGGGAAGGGGGAGCAAGGAGGAGTGAAGTGGGGAACAGAGAGAAAGGTGTTTAAAAGGGGTTGGTTGCATGTAAAATGAGACTGATCATCATGCTTGTTTGATGGAACCCTGCACATGACCACTGCAGTCTGTCCTGTCTTCTTACATCCTTTCTTAACTGGTTCTCTGCATGATCTCACTCTCTGTCTCATGTGAGTGAGTGCTGCAAGGACTGAGTGCCAGCTACTGAGGGGCTGGTGTGAGTGAGGACAGTGAGGGGCTCAGCACTGGCAGATGGAGCAGGACCCCAGTTCACAGCCTGTGTGCCTGGTGTCTCTTGAGGCAAGGGATAAGTGTCTGTATCACACCCAAATCAGGTGAGCATCTGTCATTCAACAGCAAACTCCAAGCTGTACTCACCAGCACATAGCATGCCCTGAGTTAGAGCATGAATATCACATGAGTGGAGGATCTCTGGGGATGAGTGGGTGTGGGGTGCCTGTACAACAAGTGTATGAGTGCATATGACTTTTTGCAGCCAGCACTGAGCCAGACCAGCTGGTACATTGGGGACCCACAGGGTAAGAGGGTATGGGATCCTAGCAGGGGTGTCAAATGGACAGAGGGGGACATGCTGGTGAGCCCAGAGAGTGACATGTGTGTGCCCACGCAAGTGACCTTCAGTCTCTGCCAGCCCAATGGCAGGAGGGGGCAGGGCTCCGTGCTTGTCTCTGCAGTCAGTCCTATATAAAGGTGTTGTTGAAAGCGAGACCTCTCTGCATAGCTGGCCATGTCCATGTCCATGTCCTGTGTGTGTCCTGTGCATCTGGGACACATGTTCACCTTCCCTGCAAAAGGGAAAGGGGCATCCACATCCCTCAACCTGGGCAGGAACCGCAGATCTCAGGAGCACTGGGTTGGGCTCCAGCAATTGGGCGGGAAGAAGCCCTTGGCCAGCGCCGCTGGAGGTAGTGGTCACTGCTAACAACCCTTAACAATAACCACAGTAAATTTTGTAAGACAAATTTTTGATCATTGAATCTTCTGTAACTACATGAGAAATAATTACCCTCCCTTTTGCAACTAGGTTGAGAAATAAGTATCAATATTAAGCTAGTCTATAAATTACGCGTGTTCAAAATTACTTTTGGAATAAAGTCCTTAACCTTTCTGAGAAACATTAGTCCACATAATTTTTATATTTAGAAATAATTATACAGTTTCATATACGTAAGTAAAAAGAAAAAGTAATTATTTCTACAATAGATCTAATTACAAAAAGGTTTTACGGAAAATGGAAATGTCAACTTTTAATTAATATCGTGTTGGACTCAAATTCCAAAATGCCTGTTTAATCAAAAATAAATACTCCCTCAATGGAGTGTATGCTGAGGAGTTATAGTAAGAAATTATCACCAAAACAGGATAGGATACAGAAAGTTCCTACATTTTATAAGACTCATTCACTGTTGCTTCTGGGTTTATTAATATTTTGCTGCAAGAAATTATCACACAAATATATTTTTTTCCCTTGATTGTGTGATTCTATTATAATTTAAGAAAACTATTATCCAGCTGAATCTGAGCAGTGCTACTGAATGTATCAATCTTCATTGGCAGGGCTGGCCTTCAAGAATCCCAGGAAATTCCAGGCCCCTGGGACCAGTGGGGAAATCTAGAACAAGTAAGACTTACACTTGGAGGAGGAGGACTGGGCTGGGGAATATTTAAACAAACCGAACATACATAAGTCCGTGGGGCCTGATGTGATGCACCTATGTGTACTTGGAAGCTGGCCAATGTTATTATAAGACCACTCTTAATTGCCTTTGAAAGGTCAATCATGAGAAGATTCTGAGGACTGAAAGTGAGCAAATGTCACTCCTATCTTCAAGAAGGACAAGAAGGAGACGTCACACCTGACACACCTGATAGCCTTCTACAATGAAATGACTAGCTCAGTAGCTGAGGGAAGAGCTGTGGATGTTGTTTATCTTGTCTTTAAGATACTTGACACTGCCTCTCATGGCATCCTCCTCAAGAAACCGGTGAAGTTTGGGCTACATAAGTGAGGTGAACTGCTGAGCTCAAAGGGTTGTGACTAGCAGCATGATGTCCAGCTGCAGGCCAGTCACTGGTGGTGTAGCCTAGAGGTGAGTACCAGGGCCAGTATTGTTCAGTGCTGTCATTTAATGACACAGATGATGGGATAGAGTGCTACCTCATCAAGTCTGCAAATGATACAGAACACAGAGTAGCATCTGATACACTGGAGAGTCATGCTGCCATTCAGAAGGATCTGGTCAGGCTAGATAAATAGGTTGACAGGAACCTCATGAAGTTCAACAAGGGGGAATGCTGGGTCCTGCTGTTGGGGAGTGTACTGAACATAATTGGCAGGGGTTTGCTATAGGAAGAGGGCTTTTAGGGATGACCTGTGTAGGAGGAGGTCAAGGACTGTCCTGTGCTGGTCACCTGGCTCCAGATAGCTCAGCAGCAGAAAAAATAGACGCATCATGTGCCAAAACTAGAACCTATCAGATGAGTTTATGCTACCTTTCCAAAAACAGATTTAAGAAAGGCCAGTGACCGCTAGGATATACAGGAGAAATTCCAAGGCCCCAGGGATACCGAAGCAGCAGAGATGCCAAAGATAAAGAGAAGACATGGGAGCAGAGGCAGGAGAGACCTGCAAGCAGGAGAAAAACCAGAGCTGGAGTCCAACTGTCTGGAAAGCAGCTTTGTAGAGAAGGCCCTGGGGATCCTGGAGGACAACAAATTGACCATGAGCTGACAATGTGCCCATGTGGCGAAGAAGGTCAATGGCATCCTGGGCTGCATTGGGAAATGCATTGCCAGCAGGTGGGGGAGGCCATCCTTCCTCTCTACTCAGCTCTGGTGAGGCCATGTCTGAAGTACTGTGTCCAGTTCTGGGCTCTCCAGTGCAAGAGAGACATGGACATACTGGAACAAGTCCAGTTCAGGATCATGAAGATTGTTAAGGGACAGGAACATCAGAGGGGGGCTGAGAGAGCTGGGATTGTTTAGTCTGGATGAGGTTGAGGGAAGAAGGGAAATCTCACCGTCATCATGGGGTATATAAAAACCTGATGTGAGGGTGTGAAGAAGAGGGAGCCAGGCTGTTTTCAGTGTTATTCAGTGAAGGTATTCAGGACAAGAAGCAATAAGTACAAATTGACATATAGGAAATTCCACTTAAACATAGAAAAAACCTTTAGTACTGCAGGGATGGTGAAACACTGGAACAGGTTGCCCAGAGAGGAAACTCAAAACTGGACATAGTCCTGTTGACCTGCTCTGAGCTGCACTTGATGATCTCCAGAGGTTTCTTGTCAGCTCAGTGATTCTGTAATTCTGTGGTTCTACAGTTAAAGTTATTAAAAAGGCTGTTTCGGACATTCTGAAATTTGGGTTGAATGTGATCTATGTGGTTCTTGTCATCAGAGGATGAGGTAGTAAGGTCACCTTTAATGCAGTTAGATCAGTGTTTAGAACACTCTTCCACAAAGCAGAAGACCTCTGTTCAGTTTTATCTGCTGTTTAAATCTGTTTGAACTTAGCATAACCTACCTCCCAAGGAATTACTGTGAAATGTCCTTAAGCTTGATTCTGAAATGCAGCACTGTCACTCTCTTTTTGCTGGAAGTCTTTCATTTTCAGGTTGTGCTGAAACACTAAGCATTATTGAAATGACTTTGTCAGGCAGTCATTAAGGTAGTCATAAGAAAAGAGTTCTACAAGTGAGTTTCATTTCCTCTTCTGAAAAGGATTTTTTCCACAAATAAGTGTCTATAAAGGATGATTTGGCATAACCCACTCAATACTTGTCCTGGTAGAATATTCTATTAGCACCTAAGAATGCCAGTTTAGTTCACTCTCACTGAGAATGAGTAAAAACCAGATGCCACACATATTGGATATGTTCTCTGATCAATAGGTGGTCGTTCAAAGGGAGACTGTTTATATTATCACCATCATTGTGGATTTAACTTTTTTGTTTTTTAATTTTTAAAATACCTTCAGGGGACTGGGCCACTGAAAGTTGGTAAGGGACTAGACCACTTTTATTGTCCTTGGCAAGGAGGGAAGTATTGTTTTGGCAAGAAAGGATGGAAATAAATTTGATGACCTTACTTTGCACTTATGTTTGTATACTTGAGTGTTGAGTCAAAGAGTCAGATGTGAAGGTAACTGTAACCTGAGGCTCTTGGTCTATAAGTCGAGTTGAATTCACAGAGAATGGAGAAATTTAAAAACAAAACAAAACCAAAACAAACAGCAACAAAACACAGGCCTGTCATTTTCACTCAAGGTCTGTTCAGTGCTGTGGTCAACTGAAATGCTATTTTCCTTTTGTGAACAATGTTACAACATATGACTGTCATAGCACTTATCATTATGTTAACCTCATGTGGAAGCACTGCTAGCAATTCCACTTCCATTGACTAGAAATTAATCAGTGCAGAAATTGCTGTTGTTTTCTCTTTCACCAAACCAATTTGAAGAGATACTGACAGCAGAACATTATGTACTTTTTGCCACTCCTTTTCTCTTCCCATCTGATAGTATTTGCTCACAAACACAGGGAAACTGATTTTCTGTTAGCTCCTGCTAAATCCATCAGCTACAAAATACACTAAGATAGCCATAAAAATCTTAAACTGTATACAGAGACAGAAAATGTATGACAACAGAATATATTTTTAATTGTATATGGGCCTTCAGTGATAAAGAAAAGAAACATCATGGCTGGAGTTGCTGATATTTGGTAAGTAGGTCACAGAGGTGGAATGACAAAAGCACTGGTTATAACCATAAAGAAAATTAGACTGCTTGGCGAAGGAGATTGCATCTCATATCACAAACATCACTGCTAAACTCAGAAGGATATCGGAAAACTAGTGTTAATTTTTCTATCACATTTCCCATGCTAAAAAATGCATCAGCATTTAATCACATTTCTATCATATTACTGAACCTTCCCCTGGATGCACAGCCTCTTGATAGCTTTCTTTGGAGAAGGGGCATGTAATCTCCTGCACTGATTGCTTTCTTGGGTGTCTTCGCCAATTCCAGAAGGGAATGAATAAATTTGTTTTCACAAATCCAGTCTTGATGCAAAGGGGCACTTTTATACTCACCCACAGCCATTTAAGGCACAAAAATATTAATAATTTGGAGGTTATTTGAGATACTGGCATCTAGTCTGTCACACAGCTCCCAACATCCTTCATTAAGATGACCAAACACGTAATTAATCTTTCACTCTGCATTAGTAAGAGTATACACTGGACATAGACCCAGAGGGCATACAAGAAATGAAAACAAGGATGGGTATGAAAGGTGGGTCACAAAAGCATGACTCAGATGTTTAGGGATGAAAAGAAGGTCAAAGGAAGGTCAACCATCACCTGCAGAGAAAGCTAGCTGGGTACATAAAAGGTATGAAGAAAGGACTCCACAGGTGTGCTAGAGGAGATTGAGGGAAACTGTGGCACCTATTTGGATGGAGAAGAAGGACTAGTAACGTGTGATACAAAAAAGGCTAAAGTACTCAATACTTGTTTTTCTCTCAGTCTTCACATCCAAAATTGGCTTCCAGCCCTTCTCAAGTACAGTCTGAGATCACAGAATCATAGAAGAATTGGAAGGGGACTTTAAAGGTCAATTAGTCCACTGCAGTGAGCAGGGACATCTTCAACTAGAGCAGGTTTCTTAGAGCCTCATCCAGCCTGGCCTTGAGCGTCTCCACGGATGGGGCATCTACCACCTCTCTGGGCAACTTGTTCCAGTATTTCACCACCCTCATTTTAAAAGATTTCTTCCTCACATCTAGCCTGAATCTCCCCTCTTCTAGTTTAAAACCATTACCCCTTGTCCTATCACAACAGGCCCTTTCAAAAAGTCTGTCACCATCTTCTTTATAGACCCCTTTTAAGTACTGAAAGACCTCAAAAGGTCTCCCTGGAGACTTATCCAGGCTGAAGAACCCCAACTCTTTCAGCCTGTCCTCACAGCAGAGGTGTTCCATCCCTCTGATCATTTTGGTGATCTCCTCCGGACCTACTCCAACAGATCCATGTCTTTTGTGTGATGAAGGCTTCAGAGCTTGATGCAGAACTGCAGGTGGGGTCTCGCCAGAGTGGAGTAGAGGAGCAGAATCACCTCCCTCAACCTGCTGGACACTCTTCTTTTGATGCAGCCCAAGATATGGTTTGCTTTCTGGGCTGCAAGGGCACATTGCCGGCTCATGTCCAGATTTTCGTCCACCAGTACCCCAAACTTCTTCTCTGCAGGGCTGCTCTCAACCCCTTCATCCCCCAGCCTGTATTGATACTGGGGGTTGTTGAACTTTTTGAGGTGCACTTGGGCCCACTTCTGGAGCTTCTGGCCCCTCTGGATGGCATCCCATCCCTCAGGTGTGTCAACCACACCACCCAGCTTAGTGTCATCTGCAAATTTCCTGAGATAGAGAGGGGCAACTAGCAGTGAGGGAGTTACAGATTAAGAACTACTCAGAGATGGTGGTAGTAGTGAGATCCATGGAACTGTATGAGATTCATTCCAGGCTGTTGAAATAGCACACTGCTGTGAGGAGACTGAATATCATCTGCAGGAATTAAATGACAACTGGAGGAATTCCCTGTCAGCTGGAAAAAGTTTAATGTTACCCTTATCTTTATTAGAAGTAGGAAGCACCTTGGAAACAAAAGGGTGATCAGCCTTGCCTCAGTCCCTGGAAAGGTGTTGGAGCACGTCTTCTTGAAATCTATTTCCGGATACTTGAAAGACATGAATATAATAAGGAACAGTTAGCCTGAATTTACCATCTGCAAATCCTGCTTGATCAATATGCTTGTGGGTAGATTAGCAGGTGATGATAAATTAAGACACTTGGGCAGAGGGCTGAGCTGTCGGTCTTTAATCCAGAGGGAAGCTGAGAAGCTTGAGGACTAGGCCAAGAGAAACTTCACAAAGTTCAGTAAAAAGAAGTGCAAAATTTTGTTCCTGGGACAGAAGAACCCCATAATAATAAAAATGGGTTGGGAAGTAGCTGGAAGTGTAGCAGCCTGCTGTGAAGGACCTAGAGGTAACAGTGGATGTGGGCTTCTGGGTGTTATAGTCATACTACATATATACTAGGATTAAAATGAGTTTTTCACCTCTCTTTGTGAAGTATAGAAGGGAACCGATAATGATCTTGGAGATCTCAACATGAAAGACACTTAAATTTGACATCTTGCATTAAAAAAGGCAAAAAAAAAAAAAAAAAAAAATTCCTGTGAGGTTTTCTTGTCATTGGACCAGCCAGTAATATTTGTATTAATTTTTAAAAGTTAAGCCCTTATCAAAATAGTCATCACTTCTAACTTTGCATGAAATATCCACATTAAAAAATGGGAAGTTATTTTAATTTACATATTGAAACATACCTCTAAACTAGCAAACAAAACAGTTTTGACATTCAAAGGCCAGTATGTGCATGCTATTTATTAAAAGTTTCATATCTCTGAAGGGGAGGTCTGGGCTGGACTAAATCCCAAACTGTGCTCAGGAAGTGCTTGGGGCTGTATCGGCTGGTTGAGGCTGCCAGGTACCATTATAACAATTAAAGAGGCAAGACAGTTGAGTTGCCATGCCCGTTCCTTTTGCATGCTACTTAATTTACTAATATAGAAGTAGCAAAATGCCTGAGAAGGCCTAGTAAAGAAAACAAATCCCAGTAGGAAACATGTCAACAGGAAGCTTTGAATAAAAATAGGCAAAAGAAAGTCTGTAGCTCAGTGCTACCTTACCTTTGAAGTATAAAAGACTTTACATATTTATATAGAAAATAAATTTTTATTTATTTATATTTTTTGAACAGCAAAAGTGATCTGTCAAGATGAAACAGTTTCAGGTCACGACATCATGTCAGCCAGACAAACTACGTCTAAAGGTCTTAAAGAAAGTGGTCAGAAATCTCTGTGAACATCACGTAGTTTCATGAATGATATATTACGAATTAATCTTTGAAAATGAAAAAAAATATATGGAAGATGACTGGCTCACATATTTCTTATATTTAGATGCAGTAAAAAGGGTGAAATAGAACATCACTTCTAAATAACATAACAGGTAATTCAGGTAATTCAACAAAGACTTAGCACATATCTGACCATCACAGCGCGACTCACTGGATACTCACACTTCAACCCTTGCAAGAGGTTCAAAGGATTGTTTTAAAAGAGGGCAGATTCAGGAAAAAAAAGGGAGCCTTGTGATGTAAAACTTGAAAAGCACACTCCAGCTAGTCTGAGAGAAGCTATGGGGGTCATTTGTCCATAACAAGTAATGGGTACTTACCCAGTGTGGGAAATTGAGAAGTTTTTCAGTCCTATAGACAAAAGCATGAGATAGCACAGCCAGAAGTTGAAGCCAGGCCACTTCCCTGAGGATGAAAATTAAATGTTGGAACAGTTCATCAAAAGAGGTGAGTGAACATTAAGCTCTCACAGAGATATTGAATTTCATTTTAAAAGCCAGCCATTGATCCATCTCCTGAGAGCAATCCTGTAGTCAGTGTTCAGAGCAAGCCTGTGCAGATCACCATGTAGTCCCACAGCAACCTTTGAGGTTTTTCTGTGCTGAGCTGCCCCAGTATAATGACATGACACACCAAACTGGGTCAGAGTCCTCAGTGTGTGTCCTGTCATGCTCTATGCCCAGATGTTGACCAGAAGCCTAATAGGAGCCAGTCTCTCCGGAGCTATCAGAGGAAGACAATTCCCATCTTGAAGCTACACACACTGCGAGAGAACCTTCAGAGGGTTGATTCTAACCTGTTTCAAACACTCTGGGTTCTGGGGCATTACAGGCTTGTTTTGAATTTCCTCCTATTACTGTCATTTGCATCAGTCTTTGGACAAAAGGACTTCTCAGCTTGAGAAGCTCTCGCTTATCTCCTACCACATACATGTCCAAAAGATAACTGCTCCAGTTGTATGTTAAAAACAAGCAACTCCTCCTCCTCAACACCAACCAAATGTTTTTGAAGAGTTTTTCATCACTGTTGGCAGGCAACTGAAAATACCCCTACTGTGGCTGTGAAAAGGAGTTAGAATTAACACTTTAATGATTGCTAAGAAGATCTTTGAAGAGCAGATTGTTGTTATAAAATGTAATTCCCAAACCCAGTTCTCTCTCATCTCTTCCTGAACTAATAAATGTTTCTGGTTATCCAGGCTGAAGCCTCCCACCAGCCCCCAACACATTGTGGCTGTACTAGAACATAATTAACACCATTAGCAGTCTGTTAGTCAAGGCTCCTAGTAAAGGGTTTTGGCAAACTCAGAGGTTTTGCCTGTAATAATAAATAACATGGATTGACTGACATCACATAAACTGAAGCCCAGCTGACACACACAGTTCAGTTCTTGTCTCCACAAAACCAGGAGGTGGACAGATTTGAACTACAATAGGAATGATCTACAGCATGTGCTAACTCCTCAGCTGGGCTTGGGACACTGCCATGATGTCCAGCCATGCCAGAGCCAATGCTAAGAAATTAATGGTGAGGAAAAGAGTGTCTGGGTGCTTGAGTCTGTGCTCTAGCCCGTGTAAAGAACAAAATGCACATATAGAGGTAGGCAGTGTATCTCAGCAGCTAAACACTAACAGCATCAACACAGATCTACTAAATTACACTGCTATAAAAAAATCCAGTGTGGTTTTCGACTAAACTTCTCAGGTTGAAAGCAGGAGACCCAAACATAAAATGTTATTCTGGACACCAAGCTTACTAGGAGGGAAACACAGGGTGTGAACATAATTTTAAGGCTACCCAGCTGTCCTTTTTGCCTTAGACTTCTATTCTGTGAGTACTTATGTACTAATATAACATCATAAAATATAAGAGAAATCACTTAAGATCCTAGTTGTTAAAAGAGTATGACAACACATCAGTTTTTTATAGTAGATGAAGCTCAGGCACAAGAAAAAGAAGCGGAAGGCTGAGCAGAAATTTCCTGTTAAGTTTGTAAGGAAAAAAAAAGGAATTAAGACATAAGTCAATGTAAATACATTTTCTCATAATTCCCCAACTTCCCAGCTTTTAAATTCCCTTTTAATCCTTTCAAACCCATTACAGGAAACAAATTTCCTGTGGATCAGAAATCACAAAATAAAACCGGAATATATTAACATGTCTCTCTAGTTACTACTTCCTACCTTCCCCAAAGACTAATCAACTTATGAATACTACATATGTTAATCCCAAACAAAGATTTACTTCATCAACTATGATAAAGATGAAATTCAGTTTGAGATGAAGTTGCCTATGCAGGGATTCAGTCTGTGATGAAGATATCTAAATTAATAAGTGTCTATAGACACATCAAGTGTCTCATTTCTCATTACAGTCAATGGAGGTATTGTCATTGGTGCATGGAAAGCAATTCAGCTCATCCTTCAGCAGAGACCTGCAAGGAAATTCAGCTGTGTAGACACTGATGTCAACTACCATTTCAGGTGGTGTACATATATTCTGCATCCCTCAGTAGGTGTCTTGCACATCCCAGTGTGTCTGAACTGGCACTAGGGGACTGTGTAGAGGCAGCTGAATGCTATCCATAATGCTTGGTCAACTGAATAGGAGGAAGGAAATGATTTAATCGTATCCACAGACAACAGCAAATGCAAGGAGTTTTGTGAAAAGTGTCATTAATAAGGTCAATTTGCATACTTTGTTTCTGTTTCAGGACAAGAGATGACAACAACTGCACGAGAGATCAAGTTATGTATGGTGAGCAGTACGTGAGGCCTGACTCCATCTTTGCCCCACAGTTAAAACTGCACAGTGTCCCATTCAGCTGCTCTCAAGAAATTAGATGGCAGGTACAGAGAAGTAATGTGGGGTTAGAAGAGTGAAAGAGGAAACTAGAAAAAGCAAAAGCTGTTAGCAACAACATTTAAAACACACTGAGTCTTGGACTCTCTCTAGAGCCAGCTAAAGCAATTCACGCAGTGAAGAAGGAATCATACCACAATTGGTGAACAGAGGTGGGCTTAAAATGATGTCCTCTGTAATGGGAATGTTTATTCTGCCTTTACTACATAATATAGCTGCTTCTATTCTTATTTAAGGAAAAGAATCTGCAATTTTAGAAAGAAAAACTACTGAGAAGATCAGAACTCCAGACTGACATTTTCTATTTGTCTACCAGTATTCCATGAAGAATATTTAGTTATCTGCAGGTGTATTAGATCTTTTATATGCCCAGTATGTTTTATTAAGGATATTTGAGATGTGTTTTCAACAAGGACAGTGACAGTTTACCACTACCAAAGGCTTTCTGATAGAGGAACAGGTAATTCCTGTCTCACTGTATACATATCATGTTTAAATTTGCTCATTTATAAGTTCAGAGAAGTATATGGAAAAAAACCCCACACCCTAGTACAAAGAAATTATAGTAAGATACATCAGAGAAAACAGTATATCCAGATAATTAATTGTGGAGACTGGTTCATGACCAAATAACCAGAAACTTTAGAAGCAATTCAGTCTGTTTGAAAAAGAAATTAGTTTTCGCAATTTACACGATTGCATAATGGAAAATTTAATTAACAATTAAGAAACTTGTCCAACCTATATATTTCCTGGCCCCAATTTAGCTAGATCTGTTGTAAAACCTTTCTTTCATGAGGGCAAATTGCATTCTGTCTGTGAATAATGGAAACTTCTCATTCCCACTTCATCTGTGGTCACCATCACTTCTGCTTCGCTAATAGCTGTGTGCCAAAGGAATGAGGAAAACGTAAAAAGCTCTAGGCCGTGTTATTTTCTCCTCTATTACAACACCTTAAGGAATAAAGGAATTATTTTTTTGAAAGAGGGGGAAACTTTTGCATGGATTTTGGAAAATGTCAACATTCATAAGAAATATATTTTTAGACCCTTAAAACAATTTGCAAGATTTTCAATTAATTAAAACTGTTGTTACCACTTGCAAAGTGGATCATATGTTCAGATCAGTGTGGAATTAGCAGCTATTATTTCTTGGAGTAGTATTTAACACTCAACCTAAAATTCTCACTGGAAAAATATTGTTGCTGTTCACCATTTGGGATTAGTGGATTTTAAGTTAATTTTTACATGAAGTGATACAGTACTTTACTGCAGACAATACTGATTCAATATATTGGAGTTTCTTTAAAACTCAATTTTCAGAGCATAGAAAATATATAACTAATTAAGATACAAGCAAGCACTGATTTTGGAGATTAGTTCTTGACTTCATAGCTTGTAACTTGAAGTAAATGAGGAGAGAAAAGTGGTATAAGAGCTAGGAATATTAATAATATAATAAATAGCATCTTTTAAAGTTAAGTTGACCATTATTATGTAAAACCAGCAGCTGGCAAACACGATCAGCCCACAACACAGAACGACTGCGGAATGGGAAACTGTTCCTCCAAAAGGCACAGTATCTGTTTTCTTATCATGTCTCCTCAACTACCAGCTGGAGCAGAGATGTGCTGCAGTTTACTTCCTATCCCTCTAACTCTTCTAGTGTTATAAAGGTTTGTGTATTCCTACAGCTCCAGCAATGAGGACCTCCTTGTCCCTCCTTTTGTCTCCTTCAGGTTGTTTTTTAAGCTCGTCCAGACCAGGTTTCAGGAGCCAACAGAGATGACTGGTAGGCTGAGGGATTAGGTGAAAGGACCTGACTCAGAGATTAAAAAAATAATAGCAGTTATTTACCATGCCTTCCAGCAAAGAATACAGGCTATCAAATAAAACTAGAGGCTGGCTTGCTCAAAAAAAAAAAAAAAAAAAAAAAAAGGTAGTTATTATCAGCACAGTTGTAAGCTGTGAAAGTGGCTGAGTGAAAGTCATGAATAGATGCATATGCTAAGTTTCATATAGCTCAAAAGAAGTTATTAGATATGTCCACAGAAGGAGTATTCCGTACAGGTTTATTAAATACAAATCCACCTCTTGATAAAGAAATCTTGAGCTGCAGTGATGGAAGTTCAAAGAGCATCCTGATGCCCTTGTATGCTGGGCATCTCCTCCTGCTGGCCGTTGGGGATGAGGTGGTGCAGAGTCAGAGGGGCTGGTGCAGTCACCATTTCTGTGCTCCCTGTCTGTATTCCCCCTCATGTTAAAATTGCTAACAGGCTTCAGACTCCCTCTTTAATGCTCAGGGAGATGATCCCTAGTAAGTAGTAGAAGATGAAGAGCAAATAGACCTCCTGATTCTAATTTTCCCCTGTAGCTGCTGCAGAGGACATAGAATATGGCTCAGTATTTCTCTAGTAAGTAAAAGAATAAGAAAAAGGAAATGAACACTTTGACCAGATATGTCCTCTTGAATGCAGCCCATTTCAATGCTAGCATGAATACTGATGAACGCAGAAATGAAAATCAGCTGCCTTTTCCTGTGGAAAATATCCTGGGATCTTGCATGGGAATGAAAACAAAGAGATCATGGAAACCCTGACTGCATGCAACTAAATGAAACCTACTGAATTTGGGGAAAAATTAGCTATTTAAACATCTGCATAGCATCCTCAAAATCTCTTTGAATGAAATCTGTTTCTTCATATTTTACTGAATATGAAGCAAAGATTTAAGAGCCACACGATGGAGACAGCTAAACCTTAGCACACACTGTATCAAACAGTGATTGAAATGTATCTTTTAAGGCCATTCAAGTCTAACAAATGCAAAATAATCCTAGATGGAAAAATATATTTTTATGCAAATGTTCCCAAATAGGATGATTTTGCATAAATATAGCAGATTTAACTAAGGTTTTAAAATTACCGTAGCCCACTGAAGGAATCTTTATACTTTGTAATTCTTTTCCAGTAAACTGGATCATTTTGAGCCTATAGATAGTTAGACGTGAGGTGCCACTGCATGAATTTAAAGGTCATGTCATCATTGGAAAAGAGATTTCCCAGCAATGTGTCCTGTGCCCTTGACTTTATTATGATTTGACCATTCTTAATGTCTATGTTTATCTGTTTGGTATCCTTGCTGACTCTATCATGTATTTTTAGAGTAAATGTTATAAATGGAAGGATTATTCTTTGGAAATGAAAATCTGAAAGTTTGAAAGATTTCCTGCCTAAGAAAAAACAAACAAAAAATATCTGTAAATATCAAGTAAAAGTTATTTGGCTTTTAACATTTAAGTGTGTCTGCACATACTTAACTGCAGGATAAATCTGACTAAAATATGTTATTTGGCCTCAATAATAATTTTCCGTAACTTCTTCGTAGAAAATTATAAGAGCTGTATTGAAACAGATAGTTCTAATCCCTTGAACAAACAAGTAAAGCGGCAATTTTGAGAAAGGAAAAAAGTGGGTATTTACTCAAAATATGAGAGTATCTTAGTCTCTTGTGTACCTGTATTTTTAAGGATACTGATATTAAAAGTGCATAATGTAATCTGTAAAAATGTCAACCTCTGTAGCATATAAGTAAAAAATCAACAAAAACTTATGATATTTGTACTAGTCTTGGGGAAAAAAGTAAATGAAGGAAGACAACAAAGTTATACAGTCACATTTTAAAAACAAGCCATTTTTATTCTCCAGATACTGGTGGGCTAAAATTTTAAATCGAGGACCCTACTTACTGTTTTTGTGAAGAAATCAAATATTTGTCATGTGAACCAAGAGAACTAGTTAAATCCGTCCTCCTCCTTTTCTAATTACATATTTGGTAATAAACAGTGCACCAGAGCAGTACTTCCAACTTAATTGCTATGAAGAGGTCTTATTCTGCAAACACTGATACAAACTTTAGCACAGTGAGAAGACAGTTAATTATGTGTTTATATGGTGTCTGCACCCTTGTGACAGAAAATGAAGCCTAACCATGGATTTTAGCCTGATGTTTTCATTCTGCAAAGATGTTAGATTCTTGTTAAAAAATAGTGTTAAAAGCGCTTTTGTATATGTTTTATAATGAAGAGTTTAACCTGCAGACAGCAAATAGATTGAATAAGTTGCATGAAGAGAGCTTGGAACAGAGGTTTTGTTTAAACCCTACAGGATTTTTAAACTTGCATTCACTTTAGCTGCTGCAAGGAACGATACTGAGGCTGGAGGAATCCATGTGCATTTTATTTAGGCAGCGTACAGGCACTATCGTCCATGTCCTACATATATTGCATTCAAAGCAACCACAGTCTCTAGAGCATAAACTTCTATGTTTACAATCATTGTTCCCAAGATGCGCAGTTTAATCTTATTTTATCTTCTGAAGTCTCAGTAGAAGAATTATATTAAGGATCCATTATCCAATGCACTGTTGCTTCCCCCGTGGTATTTATGCTTGTACTGTTGTCTCAGCTGTGTCACTGCAAATTTGGAAGAGCTTCAAGGAAATCAGTGCAATTACTCCAGACTAATGTTATCATTTATATCCAAATGTTGCTTTTAGTCATATAAGACTTTTAACTTTCTTGCATGTTCTCATTTCTATGTAGTGATGAAAAGAAACCATTACTGAAATAAAATAATGCCGTGGAGCCTTGGAATGGTCATAAGACAGAGGAGGGATAAGAAATTGAAAGTTTATGCTGGTGATGCTGACATCTTTGCTAGTCATAAGTAGCTCCATCAAATTCAGTGAAGTAATTGGTAGCAGAGCAAAGCTACCAAGTCGGAGTAGTCAGGTGTAGTGGCAGTCATATGATTTAACAAAACAAAGTTCAGCGAAGTTTCTTCAGAGCTTTCAAAACAATGTGATTCCAGGGTGACAGAATGCTTAGAGTATAACTGCATGAATAAGGCAAGAAAAGCAAGGAGACCATACTAGTTCTTAAAATTATACAGGTCCTTAAATCCTGTTTTAATTTGGGAATTACATTTTAACTGCATGTGTGTATGCAGAAGGAATGAAATTAAGAATGCTAATAAATTATGTAGGCTTAACTGAACTGCTATACAAAATGCATTAGGCAGCAGGTGGCAACATTCTTATTTCTGCCTCTGAGTTTAATGTCAGAAGTCACGTATTAAATTTTATTAAGACATTGGAAAACTGCAGACACACTCCCATGTTTGCAGAAAAGCATTCTGTAATTTGGATTAGCTCATTGAAATACAAAAGGATCTGAAGATGTTCTGTGGTCTTTTTTAAAGCTCATAAAAGAAGATGCAAAATAAAGGCTTTGCTGTGCAGAAAAAAAAAAAAGTCGAAAAATCAATTAATTGCGTAAGGAGCAGACAGTATTTGTAGGTAGAAAATGTGTATGAAGAAATGAACAGGATGACTACATCAGAAGTAGGAGATCAACAACCATGACTTCATGGTACACTGACAAACTGTCTTGCAAAGCATGAAAACAGGATGTTGATGGCCAGAAGATATTTATGTTCCAACATAACTGCTACGACAGGCAGGTAAAAACCTACCATTCCGTTCTACAATAACAATTTAGCATTGGCCTGGTACAAATGTCAGAACAGAAATGTGTTGAGCTCTGCGTGTGCTGGGATCCTGACACTATAGAGATACAGCAAACTTAAAACCAATGGAAAATATCATCTCGTCGTAGGACAGAATTTGCTCTAGGTTTCTCTTCATCCCAGGCTTCAGCATGTGGGACTCCTATTAACTGGGAAGGAGTGGATTGCTTGCTGGGTAAAGTGGGAGAATGTGCTTCAGGGGCTGACTCTACCTCTACATCTGACTTTTTGTGTGACCTTGAATGAGCCATTCAGGGCCAAATTTACTTCTTATACTTTATCCACAGCTTCTACTAAAATGGGTTTTTCCCCTTCAGCAATGTAGTTAGAATTATTCACCCCCTTTTCAGGGATGAATTCATTCGGTCTAAATAATGTTTTATTTTCCGTAAGCTCCATTCATCCTAACTGAGCTGTTTACCATGTAAACTTAGCTGTTGCTATGCTGGGCAAAATCAAGCTCTCAGCATTGCAGAATTTCAGCCACAAAAATGATGGTAGAAATGGCAATCTGACTCAGGGAGATATAGCAAGAGTAATTCATTACAGCCTTTAAAATGCAGTTTAAATATGAAAAAAAAATCCTCTGAGGAATCTTGTTTTAGGTAGATGCAGTAATAGTCTTTTCGCCTCCTAGATGGAGCTAAAGCACTTGTCTGCTGCACCTTGGCTTGTGGGATGGAGGAAAGAAAGCAACGTGATTAACATCATTGTCTTCTCTTGCATTTCATGATTAGTATTACCTGCAATTTTATACACACCTCAGAACATGTTTTGCAGCATAATAATAATAACAAGTTTGGTCGCTGTCCTGCAAGGAGAATCTTCTGTGAGTGTAAATCAGTCTAAAATTTACAGAGCCTTTTTTTTACTTCTCTGCAGCCAGGCAGTGCTGCTCACCAGATGTGTGCTTCAGCAAGCACTGCCAGGTATCCAGTTCAGCTTCCTGGGAGATTAATGTTCCGTCTTCCTCCCCCTAGTCCTCATAAAGGTTAGATAAAGGACTTCTGGCCCCAGAATAGAGACTGAACATAGGGTGTAGATAAGACCTCTTCAGTGTTAATAAAGGAAGAGATGGCACAATCAAGGAATTTGAAAATGAAACCAACAAAACAAGAGATCATCCTGAGATGAGTGTAGACACAAAAGCAAAGCAAACCTTGCAACTTTATTTACTCGAAAACAAACACAACCTAAAAAAACCCAGCAAAAAACCCAAATGCAATGCAAATGCATCAGTGCCATTCACATATATATTCTGTTTCTGGGAAGGTCATACAATATTAGGAAAAAGGTATTTTTCTTTCAGAGCTCTGGTGAAACTTCAGTTAAACCATAAGCACACATATGAATCTGAATCTGTCTATGCAATTCACTAACAATCAGTATACTAATTAATTTGATTTTCACAACTTTGTTTGTGGTGTACATCAGTATTCAGTGCACTCCATAAGCTCACAATTTGGGGGGAATAGACTGAACCAAGAAATGAAGGAGGTCTATCAAAAAGAAACACAGAGTGAAAGTGGAAAGGGAAGAGCCAAAAGGTCTTCATGCTGTACAGAAAGACAAAAGACTTAAAACAATTTGACCAGAGTTGAAGAACAATAAAAAAACAACAACACCATGCCTAAAGAATTTTTCTCAGTCCAAGAAGAGGAAGGGGATTGAGAGGTGGGTGGTGGCCACTGCACCAGCTGCGGGTTAGTGTTGACTATCATCTGGGGAAAAGACCCTGGCTATCTGGAAGATAAAGTACTAAGTGAAACAGCTATAGCAAGTTGGGGTAGCAAAGTCACTACATTAAAGAAGGTTGGATCCTTTCCTCTGGGTTACTGGGTTTCTGTCCCTGTGCTTTTGCACTAATGGAACAAACAGATCTGAACTGCAGCCAAAGAGGTGCTGCTGAATCTTTATGTTTGGCATCTGGCCTGTCTGGATTGCTTGTGATTTTAATGACATTAATTTATTGCAATATCTTAACGATGGTTTTTAATTATTTAATTTGCTGTTTAAGTTGATTTTTTAATTATTTAATTCATGTTTGTTCCCTTATGTTGCTGCATATAATAATCTATGACACTGATTCTACAATGACTTCCTTATTGGTGTTCCTCTTTTCCACTGTGGATCAGTATATGATACGGACTTTCCTCACTTCTTTGAATTAAGCAATAATTATCTATACAAAATATGCACTGGAATGTACTTTAGTCTAAGTCTATAGGGATTTTTATCTCTCTGATAAGAATAACCTGTAATACACTTGAACTAATATACAGAGATCAGTTTAATGCAGCAGAAGAGAATGGAAATTTATTAATGTGAATGTGCAAATGTAGTACATTCACTTGGTAATGAGTAGGCCATGTAGGACAAGTCATCTATAAATAAATATGTAGACAAATCTATGTAGCCAGAAGTTCTAACTCCTTGTGGGATTGCAAAAGCAATCTTTTTTTTTATTATTACTTTTAAAGCCAAGGGTCTTTGTTTACCCCACCCTACTCCCCCTCCTGTGGTTTTTCCCTCTTATCTAGAACAGAATCCGTATGCCTTAGAGGAACTAAGGGTTTTAGATTAGTAATTGATTAAAAAAATCAGGTATTTATGTTGTAATGCCAGTCATGGGAAGTGAAATATTTGGAAATCAAGTTCCAGCTTTAAAACCAGACATACATGGTGACATTGTTACTACCTACAAGCTCACACCAAGTTCTCACAAGACAAAGTCTTCTGAACAGGTTTGAAATTCTAAAATTTTGGACTGCCATCTCTTTTTATTCTATATGATATCCTGAACCTGGAAACCAATGAATAAAAACAGGCTACTTTAGTGTTTTCTGAACATTGTCCTCAGAATCTGGTCCATACCCTCATACAGGTATTAAAAGGAGATTTTTAGCTCAGGGTATTATCCCTCCTTGATTTTCCTTGCGTGAAGTTGGAGCAACTGTGTAACATTTTGATTTGATACAGTACAGCTTTTTCTATAGGTGTATGTGTCCTGACCCTGCACGTTTGGAGCAAGATGCTCTACACAGTATGTTTCATAAGTTAATATATATGTTTTAAATCCAGACCAGGTGGCTATCTGGAACCTGAGGCCACAAACCATAGAATTTCCCTGTAAAAGTCATACCTCAACTCCAGACCTTCTAGTTGAGCAATATTACACCACAAAACAGGATCATGTGAAATTCAGCCTCCCTCTCACTATTTCAATGTATTACCTCTTCCAGGCATGCCTGAGTATTGCAAATACACAATCCTGATTAACAACCAAATGTCATACCAGCTCTCTAGTTTATCTCTTCAAAGAGAGAAATATTCCATGCTCTATAAAACATGTTAGTGTTTTGGAACTGTGTAGTCTGTTTTGACATGCGACACAGTATAAAGGAGACTAAAATAGACAGCATTACATAAGCCTTTAAACAATATCTACATAGGCCATATATTGTCATCCTCCTCTGGCAAAATGGCCACTGAAGTCTTGGCCATACTCTCAAACACAGCAAATGAGTTCATACCATCTGTTAAACCTCATGACACAGCAGAGAAAAGCTCTGTACGCTAATGTTTATGTCACTTGTCCTTCAAAAATCTATACTTATGTATGCACAGATGATTTCTGTGTTGTTTTAATTTAAATTTAATTGAAATAGGTTTTCAGAAAAACATGTGCCCAATGGATTAGAATCGCATGAACACATTGCATTCACCAGAATTCAAACAATTTACATAAAGAGAGAATTTGTCACTGTGCTTTGACAGAGCTGCCATGGAACCCATTTGCACTTGCGAGAGGGAGTGTCAAGGCAGGTTGAAGGCTTAGCTAAGAAACCAAGCCCATAGTCTAATCTGTAGCTGAGCATAGCTGAAAATGAATGTTAATTAAGCTGCGAATACTTTATGACAAGATTTGTCAACTGATGATAGAAGGAAACAAACACAGAACTGATGTCCGGTATCACGGGACTATCCAGTGACAATGGCCCATGGAGACAGAGCGGTCCACTTTAGGACTTACTACAGCTTCTGTGAGCTTGAATGCCAGGGCAATTCCTAACAGAGGAAAAAGTAAGAAGAAGGTATTCAGAGGCTTTACTTCATGATTGTTAGTTGAACCGAAGCTGTAACAAATTAACATTTAAATAAAACACCTGTTTTCATAAGAAAAGGGATTCCTCCTGTGCTATTGACTAGCTGTTAGGCACCACTCAGTTTAGCAAAACCTACAAAGAAAGGAAGTGTGATCCATGGGGAAGCCAGACAGGTATGAGAAGCACAGCAAATAGACAGCATGCAGGGACTGAAACCACTGGGAATGCTGGTGTTGCAAATTAAAATGCTGTACCATTTTATGAGCTAGAAATCACTTTGGAAGACAGATAAGCCCGTGGAGAATAGAGATCAGAAAATTAATTTTTTTGAAAGTAAATAATAGCTTTACAGTCTTAAGAATGATGCTCAGAATGCTGTAACAGTGTTAAAGTTATGAGAGAGACTGCAGAGAGATAATTGGGTGGTGCTTTTGTCTTTTAAAATTAAAACCAACAATGAGGAGAGACAGTAGATGTGCTACAAAGTTGGGCACTCTGGTATCCACATTAAAAATAAAGGATAAAAACTTGACAATAAGGACCTTGGTCATTAGTAAGGTGTATTAGTCCAGCTTCTAGGAAAGGCTGTGTAAAGAAAGTGAGCCTTGTCTCCAAACGTCAAAGGGAATTGGCAGGGAAAGATCAAAAATAATGGTCAAAACTATGATGCTGATAAATTCATAAGGTTGAAAGTGAAGAAAAATCCAGGACTAAGAGACCACAAAACTATGCTGTGTCTAATGAAAATTTTTAAAAAAGTTTTAAGTCAACCTGAATATATTTTCTGAGGTTTTGTCTCACTCATTTTTATTTTTTTTTTTAATTAAAGAGGGATTTTCTAACTGTGACAAGCACAGAGTAGAGTTATTCTCTGACAGAGTGCTTATAATTATGCTTTTTGTGTTGACACAGTTTTGCTGGTTCACAAGGAAGACACGCAACTTCATCACAAACTGCTAAAGGAGAAACAAAGACATCTTAAATAATGTTTTCTGAATGCAAGGAAGTGAATATAAGGGCTACCTCAGTACACTATGAGACACTGAGAAAGACATTATTAATACACTGCATTATATTTTCATCTCTGATAAGCAGTTCCAGGCAATGCAACAAAGTGGGAGTACTCCAAACAGCAGTAGTTCAAACTCTTTTGATGGTCAGACCCAAAGGTATAGTATCATATAAAATTACTTTCTGCTACCAGCAAAGGGGTGCACTCTGGGTAGAAGAGTTCATATTTAAGAGGATCCAAGCAGTGATACTAGCAGATGTAGGAGATGAGAAGATGTAATGGATACATATTTCATGCCTAGAGACAACATTATGCTTGAAATGAAACAGATAGCCGTCTTATATTTTGACATGAGCACCCATATAGATAAAAGTGCAGGGTGTGTGAAGAGTATTTTGGTCACCCATAGAAGGAAACTTTTCAGACTTGAGAATTCACAGCCTATTTTTTAGAAAAGGTTGGGACAGATCTCTACAGTTGAAAGATCAAGAACTACATGGTCACAATTTCCAGCCTCTGAAAGCTAAATCTCACCATCAAGAACTGTGATAAGGTATTGACAACAAATTTTGCAAGGTGTAGCGTGCCAAAGTTTAGCATATGAACTAATGGGTCATAGTACATATTAGTACATCCAAATGAATTTAATACCAAATGGGAATTACAAAACAAATTATGGTTCCCACTTAAATTTGAGAAAGAGCTTCTTCTCAGTGAGGGTGACAGAGCACTGGAACAGGCTACCCAGGGAGGTTGTGGAGTCTCCTTCCCTGGAGACATTCAAAGCCCGCCTGGACACATTCCTGTGCGACCTCTCCTAGGCGTTCCTGCTCCAGCAGGGGGACTGGACTAGATGATCTTTTGAGGTCCCTTCCAATCCCAAACATATTGTGATACTGTGATACTGTGACTCCCTAGGAGCACCAGTACACCAAATGATGCGATAGATCAGCATACTGAAAGGTATAAGAAGCTCATCAGCTTCCTTCAGGTTCTCAGGGTGCAACTAATTCTAGTTAGGTTTGATCCCAGGAAATAAGAAAACAATACAGACTGTAATCAAATAAAGGAAGGGAAGGATGTAGAAAGACTGGATCCTGGAGGGAGGTGCACAGATTGCAGGAAGGAAGAGGCTGGAAGTGCCGCTGTGACACCAATTTGTGTACACGGTGCTGATGGAAACCTACTTGCAGCTACACCACCTTACTTAATTTGCTTTTACAAGCTCTGATTCCTCTGATGTTATTATTCCCTATGCAGCATACAGAGCAGGAACTACACTGCCCACATACAGACAGAGGAAAACCATAAGGAAGTCCAAATAGGATACAAAGATCTGACTCTCATGTGGGAAAAGAACTGTATGTGGACAAAAGCTCATCTTTGTGGTGGAAGACAATGGTTTTAGAGGTACAGATATGAGTTAAGACAATGGCTACACAAGAAATAATATGGGGATACAGCTCAAATGCTAATGTTCTCATAAGTGCCTAAGTGAATATAATATATAAAAAATCCCAGGTTAGCCCTGTTTGCTAAATCAATACTATGCATGTAGGGCAGCAGGGATGTACCAGTTATGTCTCAGAACTACTATAGCTGCATTTGCTCCAGGCTGTAACCCAGCTAGTAAATATTGTTTCAGTAAGGCTGATGCATCTTGTCTTCATGCAATTCCAGTCCTGGAGCTGGGCCAGTCTCTGCAAACTAAACACCCTAGTGGACTGCACAATCAGACATCTAGCTTGCTATCAGGACAAAATTTACATTTTTAAAATGATTGCATTTTTTCTTTCAGAATTACTTGGGCAGACTTTCTCATACCTGTGCCACATACAAAACTGCAAAAATAATGTGGTTTAGTGAACTAGTAAATGTATCTATTTTTTTCCATAATAGAGTGGTACTCTGTTATTGCAAAAGATTACAAACCATTCTTCCATGTTGATCCATTATTAAGAAAGAATCTTATTCCTACGGATTGCCCAATGTAACCATTAGATTTCAGAACATGTTTAATGAAAAATGTAATGGTAGACTACAGTGATCACAATGCTTACAGTCTTAGAAAAGGATTTGCAAGTCATCTCTAATATCTATACCACAAAACACCAACCTAATGTGAGACTAATTGAGTAAAACCTTCAGGAGTCAACAACAACATCAAAGGCCCATCATTTCTAGGCAATTTGTAGGACCTGGCAGTGTTACGCCATAGAAATAGTACACTATATGCACATTCCAACAACAAACCCAAATGGCATATGTCGTAACCAGACAATGATTGTCAAGTAAGATACTGTAAGACAAATAACATGAAGTTGTCACACGCTAGACGGATCGAACACCTTGATACTTTTAAAGAGATTATTTTTATTCTGTCCTACAGAATTCTACAGAATTTTTATTCTGTTCTACAGAATTCTGTCCTGGTATGGCAAAGGAATTAAAATAATTTTTGATGAATTTCACTGATTTGAGTTGACTAAAGGGCCTTTCTCATTACTGCCTTGGTGGTAGGAGAAAATAGGTTAGTAATTTAAGCAGGAGACATTTGCCACATTGGGACATGCGTCTTTTCCACATCAGTGAGAATTTGACTTTGCAAAAGGCAGATCTTCAGACTCTTCAGTCTCTGTGGAAACAGACACATGAATCCAAATCACTAGTTTGAAGAGAATTCACATGTCATTTCTTTCATGGCAATGAAGTCGGTGTAAGGAATGCATGAAATGTCCTTCAAACCCATCAGGTGACTGTTAGATACTTCTGCATTGCTCAGATTCTGAAAACTAATTTCCAAATAAAAGAGGACTTGTTATTTTTATGTACTTTTTAGCTTAGTTTTCCATTAAGAATCAGTATTTCCTTTCTTTCTGACCACTCTACACATGAAAGCATATATACTTATATATATTTATATATATACTTTGGAAAACAGGTTCATAATAAAAACACCTACAAGGTATCACAATTAATTTACTGACTTGATTTTTTTTTTACCAATTAATTTAATTATCTGAGAAAGCCATATATTATAATATACAACGCTGTCTAAAATCATCACATGGCAGGAGATTTTCCTTAGGAAAATTATGGCAACAGTCAAATGGAAATAATGAAAATGAAGTCATTGATACTCCATATCTGGAAAAGCTTTAATTGCTTTTTTTTTTTTCCTTTTCTGTCTGATTAATTGTGACTTTTATTGACTGTTTTTAGAACAAGAGAATAGTTTGGGAACTGTTAATGCTGTTGCTTTAAGCAAAAATTTGGCTCCTGAGGATACTGATTTGGGACTCTAAACACTGACTTGAGATCCAGGATAATGAACTTTACAGTATGGATAAATGCTACAATCTCTAGATGCTTGTTAGGTTGTACTTCTTTATTTTTCCTAAAGTCTTCTTCAGGAGGAAGAAGGAGAAATTATTTCTGATGTGACTGAAAGTACTGCTTGTGCCAACATGTGGGCTTAAGGGTACTGAAGGACAGAAGTCCAGATAAGGGCAAGTGTTTGTACATGTTACCTGCTCAGGGCTTTGAGCAACCTGATATAGTAAAAGATGTCCCTGCCTGTGGCAAGGAGGTTGAACTAGATGATCTTTAGAAGGTGCCTTCCAACCCAAACCACTATGTAGTTCTATGATTCAATGACTTGTGAGAAAAGATCTTTCCAATGCTGCAGGGGTTCGTTTCTCAAATTTACATGGGCCTCTGAATCCACGTTAAGCTTGAATTTGCACTCAGTTCCTTCAGTTGTATTTTAGGATGACAAGGACATTCTTTTTCACAGTGGTCTTCACAGTTTATCATTTTGCTTTTGATATGCTATGCAAAAAAAAAGGTGCACTCACTCTTCATTAGGTACCCTAAGCTAAGAATTAGCTTCTGTCTTAAAGTGTACCTCCTAGGACTAGCAACTCCTTTACTCTATCTGCAAAAATCTAAACAATCTAATACAAACAGCTATTAAAAGCATCTCTTGCTTTTATCTAGAACTTTCCTAAGGTTGATGGCATGCTACTTGAAAGCATCTGTTAGCATATTATATTATGGAAAGGACCCTATTCGAGGTGGTAATCAAATTAAACTCTAGCTGTTTTCTGTTGAAAGGGCATTTTGATTCATCTTCTAGCTATCTTTCTGGAAGAAAGGAAGTATTCAAGAATGGGCAAAGAAGGAGCTTATCTGAGACAAGTATAGTATAACAAAACAACGAAAGGAGTTTAGGACTTTAGTCTGCTGTAAAAGACTTCAGTTATCTCTTTTAACTGTGGTAGTATCTGGGGAGTCAGAGTTAGACCGTAGACAAAAATAGACACACAGAGATAAAGGACATGACTAATCACCCAGATAAGCCAGGATTGAACCATTTTCCATTAACATCTCTGACCTCCTACAGTTTTTTGCACACAAATTCATAGGTAGATACAGAGATTGTCTCAAATACAGAGATGTCTGGAAAGTGAGAAGCTGAGAACGCTTGGCACCACATCATATATCTAACATTCTGCTTTGTAAATAAATGAATTGAGCACAGGCAAGGCCAGCAGCTTATCTGCCAGCAGCTGCTCAAAATCAGCTCTTTAAAGGAATAATGCTGGTTCTCTAGCACAAGAACAGCGGAGTCAGTGTTTGCATTCAAAGATTTAAGATGGATAAAGAGAGAGAAGATATATGAAGCTGAAAACACACGCTCACATATGAGTGACAGAGCTAATATCACATGGTGCACATCTCTTCCCACCCCTCCCCATTGACCTACACAACATCTATATATGGACAAAGTGAATTTTCTTAGAGGAAAATAATATATTAACATTTTTTTCATGATAGCTTGCTCATTGTTTAAATTATCTGATAAATGGCTTAAGAAACAACTTGTATTATGATAAGTAGCCTTCATTATCCTACAATATTCACCATTTCAGAGATTTTACTTTAAGAGTCACATTTTACTCCATTATCAATAAGATAAAAAATATTATGGCTGCTTTCTTTGTGTTATCCTCATAACACACCCTGGCTTGAGTTTTATGGCCTTATGGCAATAAGTAAAAATGAATAAGTGTTCAGTCTCTGTGTTGTTTCAGCAGTCTTGCTGTTGTATGCACTCTTTCTTTCCTTTCTCTTGGCAGAGTTTGAATGAGCTATCACACCAATTAGGGCAAACCTGTCTCAAATCTTGTTTACTACTCAGAGTACAACTTGCATGAATAATATAGTTTGAGAAGTATTTAATTCTAATTAAGGATATTTATACTTTCCTTTCTGAGGTAGAACTCAGGATGAACCCACTCAAGAAAACAGCATCTGCTAAGTTCAAGAAGACCTTTAGTAGGAACTAAAACTTTCAGTATTCATGAAAGAATATGTGTTTTCCTGCAATGTCAGAAAATAAACTCCTTTCTTTGTCAGAGTAGGCCTGCAGGTAGGAGGAGATACACATGTGCCAATGAATTACACTTCCTTCATCTGCAGCAGTAAACGTGCCTGAGCAGTATTGCGCAGAGGTAACTTAGGTCAGATTTCATACCTCATGACTTAATTGAAGGCCTGTTCTTTATTCTACCCTAATCTTAGATCTGTTTCCACAGAGAGGCAGGTTTTGAATGCATTCATCCCTAAATGACTTCCACTCCTTTGTTATTAGGCAGGTGCGCAGCATGCAAGACAACCACTCCAGAGAAATTCTGCATGTTCACATTGGTCAAATGAATATGAGCCTTCCTTGATATTTTCCAAGCTGCACTTTCAGCTGAGTCAGCATCCTTAAACAGATAGCCATGCCCATAAACAAGAGCCTTGACTTACAGACTTCATAGTCCATATCGTGTGTTCCACCTCTGAGAACAGTCTAGGAAAGTTCAGATCAGTTGATAAAAATATAATTCTAGCAAAACCTGTTTTTTATTATTATTTTTGCTTTGTAGGCAAACTTTCCCTGCAACTGTGTCAGTGTCTTTACTATGGACTTATTATTGACTTTTCCCCTCCTTAAAGCTAAATATTTTTCATTAAGGAGAGCTACAGATCCCACTTTCTGACATAAAATATAGAAATCTCCTAGGTCATTTCAGAGTAGATTCAGAGAAGAAATTTTAAAGGAGAGTTGATCAATTCTACTTTGATAGAGTTTGCTTTCCCTTAACAGTTTATCTTGCAGATTAGTTATTTATTAGACTTTACTGACTTCGTTGAGACCAGAACCAGACATTTTTAAGACCAATACTATGATTTAATATAAATCAGTGCAGCACTTTATAAAGAAGACCAAAGCTGAATATTTAACAGCATGTACTGAATCTGCATTCAGAAACATGAAGATGCTATTACAGAGCATGCAAAGTTTCCCAAACAGAAGTGATAATATGAAAACTCTCAGCATACAATGAATCATATTTTCTCTAGTGCTGAGATATTCACAACTGAGAAGAAAGCAAGAGGGTAACCAGGTGAGCTGTAGCTCAAAGAGGAACAGCTGAACTAAAAGCTAGATCAGTGGAGCTCTGGCCTCTGCTCCCTCCCCAGACATCCGTACTGGAAAGTGGTCAAACAGGTATGTCTGTGAGTGGAAGTAACACTGAGGGAATCCTCGTTTGGCCATTCATAGCCAATTATCTGTGACAAAACACATTTCTAAGGCCTGAAATCTGCTCATGGGCCCCATAGAGTCCTTCAAGGTATTGGTCAGACTGACCAGTTAATAGCTCTAAGTCTTCTCAGCTTTACTCCTATAAAGCTATCTCAATACTATACATTTGACGTCTAAACCTAGAAAATACTGAGGAGGATTTTAATGATGGATATTAAATTATTAAATGTCCAACTTCACAAAAAATAATATTAACAGCAATAAAAGAATATTTATATATTATGGCTGTGAGTAATGACTTCAGTGCAGGTGATCCTGACTTACACAATGGTATGGCAAATCTTCTATGAAGGACAAACACATTAAACGTCTGTCCAATCTCATATCACTGAAATGCAAGTATATCACTGTGAAGACCAGTGGATTTGTTCAGTTCTATAACTAGTGAGAGAAGCAGTTTTCTTCAGATGTGGTGATCATCATTAATTTGCAATGTTCCTAAACACTTTATGCCTAGGAAACCTTGTGCAATAGCTGCACATTTAAGTATAATAAAACACTTTGTGTTCACTATTTGTCTTCTTTCTTGCATGCAGTTTGTAAGGGGTTATGAAGGGTTAACTACACAGTTAGGAGTCAAGGAGAAGCAGGGAAATGTAGCCAGCTGTTGAATGAAGCATCAAGACCTGAGCAGGACCATTACTTGAGGCAGTTTCCCTGCCTAAAACAACAGGAAGCATCATCTACTGGATATTAATTTTTAACAGCAGACCTTTGAAGTGACTTCAAAGACATGAGGTGATTAAAACAGATAGCGGAAGCAAAGAGTGAGGCTGACCTTGTGCCATGGGAGGGGCTGGGACACAGCAAGGGATGGGCTGGGGACTGCAGGCAGGAACCTGGTGCTCTCCAGCTCCCACCATGGACTGACACAACAGCCTCCCTCAAGGACTGTGGGAGCCACTGCTTTCAGGTAATCACTACCTGCTAGTTTGTTTCATAGAGAAAAATGTTCCTAACTGCTGATGGTCTAAACATCGTGAGAGTGGCACCCCCTGATTCACCCTGCTCTGAGGCCACAGGGTGAAGGAAGAATCCCTCAGGAGTAGTAGCAGAGAGAACCAGGCTCAGGAGAGGTTGCTCATCTACAGGAACTGCACTTGGGGATAACTGAATTTTCTGTGAGCTGAGAGCAAAAATATTCTTTGGGATAAGTCCAGAACATACCCTTCACATCCCCTAAAACTTATTCTAAGACATCAAGCAACCATTTATTTCTATTTCAGGAAGCAAAATTTAATGCAGCTGCAGCATCACAGTTGGCAATTACAAAAACATTAGAGATACAATTAAAGGAATTTTCTGAAGGTTTTATCCATTATCTCACAACCTCATGAAAAATCTCATTATTAGCAAGCTGCACTTTTGAAAAAGGCAATGCTCAGAAATTCAACTGCCCAAATTGGTACTCTGTTGTGGCTGGAATATCAATATTGTGGAAAAAGCCTTTCAGAGCATCTAAAACTAAATTTAAATTAATTTCATTTAACTGATATGTCAACTAAATTACTGGATTAAATGCCCATCTACCGTTTGGAGAGAAAAAGAAAGGACTATCTCATGCAGTTCGAGCACAATGCTGTTCATTTCCAAGCCAGAACAACACTGTAAACTTTATGCACTCGATTATTATTTGCTTTCCCTCATTTTGCTTCATTTTGTGCTTGACTGCATAAGAGGTTTGCTCTTTTCGTGGGGGAGGGGGTGTGGACAGGGGGGTGTCAGCAATCATTTTGTGGAACATCTTTGATGTTCTGTGGAGCAACAGTAATTCACAGATCACCAGCTGAATAATGCTAAACTAAATCAGGAAACATTAAATCTGTCAAAACAAGGCCCCAGAGCAAACTTTGTACCCAGAGAGATGGCTTACATAGACATATTCTGCAGAAGATAAAACAAAGTTATAAAATTCGCAGTGCAGCTTGCACATTAAACCCAAAGGTTACCATAAATAAATATGGTGCATCCCTTGAGGATACCCTCAAGGAAGACAGACTCCCATGTGAGAAGAATAGTGACAGCTCCATGTGCAGCAGCAGAAGCTTCAGGAGAACTGAGATTTCCCTCTCCCCATCCTGCATAACATCTTTCTGCTGCCCATGACACATGCTGGGGACTTGCCCAAAGCTGGGGCTCGCAGGCAGAAGCAGAAATGGGACACACTGCACTGGGCTGCTGCACAAAAGTGCAACTCCTTGAGCTTCAGCAGAGTCACAAGGATGCTGGAGGATCATGCAGCAGCGAGCTGTTTGCAAGTGCCCAAAATCACAGTGCAACAGTGTGCTGGTTGGCCTGAAAATGAGTTAATTTCCTTCATGCAGTTAGAAACCTTTTTTCTTTTTTTTTTTTTTTCCCATAGCTAGCATGGTCATTATTTGGATTTAGTTTGAGAACAACAGATAACACCCCAGCACAGAGTTAATGTTTTTAATTGCTCTGGTCTGGGAGCCAAGGATGTTCTGAGCACTCTGCCCACAGGTGTGAAGGATTGAGGAAGGGGAGCATAAGTGGAGCAGACCCAGCCAGGGAAGTTTGGTTTGGGATGTTTAGATTGGTCTTTTGCCATTTTGCAGAGACCAAATGCTGGTTCCTGGGACTGGATGCTTGGTGTGTATGGACTTCGTGAGGAATTCCACTGGGTATCCTTTATTTAAATTGTATTTCTATTTTTTATATATATATTTACTAGTAGTGTATTAGTTTTTCATTATTTTATTAAACTGTGTTTATCTCAATCCAAATTTCTCCCTTCCTTTTTGATTCTCTCCCCTATTCGGGGAGGTAAAGTGTGGGGTGAGTGAGTGGCTATCATGGTTGTATTACTAGCTCAGGTTAAACCAGGAAAAACAGAGGAGAGATGCAATCACAGGAGACAAGCTTATATGCTGGTAGGGAGGTGGAAAGGCAGCTCCTTTAGTCTTCCTAATAAACTAGGCTTGCAGGATAATTCAGGCTGGAAGGGACTTCAGGAGGTCCCCAGTCCAACCTCCTGCCCAAAGCTGGACCAGATGTGGCATCAGGCCAGGTTGCTCAGGGCTTTATGGAGTTGGGTCTTGAAAACCCCCAAGGATGTAGACAGCACAACCTCTCTGGGCAACCTACTTGGCAGCTGGGCTGTCCTCCCGAAGAAAAAGTTTCCCCTAAGGCGTAGTCCGAACGCTTCTTGTTGCAGCTTATATTCTTCGTCCCTCGTCCTCCTTAGTTCACACATGTGGTTGTGTATCATCTATGAACCAGTTGCTTTGGAAAGCAACACGAGGAAGGTTTTATAGTAACACACTAATCTTCCCTCATTAATCTGCATGGTTAATAACTATAATAATTTGTGTTTTCAAACCGTTCCACAGAGCAGCAATATCAGAACTGCAAAGGAAACCTGTTTTCTATGAATGGTCTTTTAGATTTAGAGAGTAGATTCCAGTTCAAATTCAAAGACAAAAAGTGAAATCTTTCTAGCAAAATAAGTTTCAAAACACTAGTTACAAAATCATTCCAATCATCACGTTTGGCTGTTGCTTTTGTTTACACTCTTGTAGGTGCACTCATTTCAATGCCAGTGTCCATTTTGAGCTGGATGGGGTGGAATTTCCACTTCCAGAATGACTGAATGCAGTGGTCAGGCTGCTTTAGAAAATTTTTCTAAATATTTTCAAGCTGAAAAATTCACATTAATAGCTCACCCTGGAGGGGCAAATAAAAAAGAGAAATGTAATGAAAAAGCTTTCATTTCAGAGCATTGGTATCTCCTTCCAAAAATGTTTCAGCTAAAAATCCTTGACTAGCTATAGTCGAGGCAATTCCTATTCAGTCCAGTTATGATCTTTTTTATCTTTAAGGAGTGATTAGTTCATTCTTTTTCTTAAATTACCAAGATGCAAGTTCAGAATAATCACTTATGTATGGGAGTAGTTTAATGGCATCATAAAGAATGAAAACAAACAAATAGTAAAATCAAAATAGCCAAAACCAGTTTGAATTTGGGTGTTTCTGATCCCATGTAGCTTACTCAGTTCAAAGTGCTTTAAAGAGTGTTATAATCAGAAAGGTGCTTAGCACTTTATAATCATCTCTCTCTTTTGAAGGGTTTCTTACTGGTTGTCTTAAAGTGTACCCCTAGACTTCTGCTGCTTCAGTGAACCCTGGGTACAATATACAGATCTACAACCAAAAGAAACTTTTCACAAAAAGAAAAAAGAAAGCAAAGTGTCTGGTTTTGAAATAGGCTCCAGAGTGATGGTTGCATTTATTGACATCTTCTCAAAGGGATATAGCACATCTTTGTGCATCTAAGCTCAGTCTCTGGCTTACAGCAGGTATTTCAATTTCTTGTCCAACTAGTGCAGCCACTCCCTCAGCTTGGCTCAACAAAAACCTTCTTAAAACATTGGGAGCTACTGGCAGAGGCTTGGTGATTAATGTTACATCTTCTGTGCAAATGTCAGTGAGGACACAAGCTGTGGCTTCCGGGGGCTGAAGGTGTTGGGGTGGACGCGGAGGATAGCCAGCCCCAGCCCCCATGATGTGTCTCTCACTGAGGTACCTGCATCCAGGTGCAGCTCAGCCCTCCTCACTGCTCAGGTCTCCATCTCTTCAGCAGTTTATTAATAACAGGGATGCTTTGAATTTGGCCCACCTGGGAGCCATTCCACAGAGGAATCTGCTGCTATCTGTGGCCAGTGAGAGAACATGTGGCTGATGGAGTATGGTGAAACCCTCCCTGACTCTGTAGAAGGTGTGTATCTTCCACCACCCTTTCTGGGTGGTTTGTCCAGGAGCCTCCATCATCCTGCTTACCTCCATAGGAGGCAGCAGCAGCTGCCTCCTCCCTGCAGCACGGTGTTTGCTTTGCTCTCAGTGCCACAGGAGAAGCAGCCACATGGACCCCTGGCATTTGCCAGCTCATTTTCCCATCTTGGCAGAAAATTGTGAGGAAAAAAGAAATCAAATAGCAGGGCAGAATGATTTCTACAAATGTTAAGCAACATTGCTTAAAAAAGAAACAAGCAAAGAATTACCCTTTTATTGCCATGGCAGATTTCTTAAAGCAAAATCAAACACGCTAATTTAAGAGCACAAGTGAAACTAATGCAACGATTGTGGAACGAGTCACGTACAAACTTTCCTAGTTAAAATTTCAAAAAGCCAAAGATATATATTCAGAGCTGTACTGTTGCAAGTGCTGTAAAATACAATGACTGATGTTAAAAGAGATCTACACAGCACAGTTGCTCTCCTCTTTTTCCCAAGCCTATAAAGTGAAACCAAGCCTATTCAAATAAATCTAGTTCTAAGTTATAGAAGTGGTTCAGCCAAATGATGAAGCAGGACAAACTTATTCAGTGCTCTGTCCTCAAGGTTATAATGCCTATAACTGAGAAAATTAAAAAAGGGATACATTAAGGGATGATTGAAGATCTCTTGCTGGCTAGACAGAAAGGCCATGAGACTGCAACAGCCAACTGCACAACAAGCACAAGGGGAAGTGTTGTGCCTTGTCCCTGGCATTTACCCAGAGAGGTAAATGGAAGATTTTTATATTTTTCTTTTCTGTAAGGGGTTTACTATGTACTGGGAAGAGCAAAAATGGACCAGAAACCAGATCTGCAAAACTGCCACCCGCACAACACCCAGTTTATTCACATTAATCTAAGTTCTCAACCCTCAAAAGCCAGCCTGGTTTCTACCTAGCTGGAAGTCAGTGGATCCCAGTCAGCTGTCAGTACTACAGTTTTCTGATCACTTAAGTTCTGTTTTTTTATCATCCCTGAGAGGCCTGGATCTTGCTGGCAGAGAGAGAATCATCGTCTCTCTCACATCTCTACCTTCAAAGTTTCTCAATTGAACTTTCCTCCATTTATTGTACTTTTGGTACCTGGTCCACCTACGCCCGATTTGTGTGTGTCCCTGTTTGATGCAGAAGGTTTGCACGAAGCTGAGGGAGAACCAGTAGCTCTTCAGGATTACCCTGTAGGACCACCACTGGTGATGGTGAGCTGTCAGGTAGAAAACCAGGTAAGGATGAAAAAGAGGTGCTTGTTGATCAAGAAATTTAGTCAAGTGAAGAAGGAAACCTGTGTTTTAGTCATTGTATCCAGCTCTGCTTCTTTATTTTAGCTTAGAGGACAAATGGAAGATACAAAAATGTGCTTGCACAGCTTGTTTAGAAATTGTGTCTTAGCCAGCTACATAAGAAACCTGTGGAAGAACTTCTGAAACTTAATCTCCAAAGTGCAAGTCCAGTCCTTCATTTAAAGATATTGCCAACCCTGAAAATCAGGACTTGGAACTGCCTTCTCTTGTTTGTAAATCAACATGGAAATTGCCTCAGTGTTATTTAGATTTAGCAGCTGTAGGGTCTAGTTTTAGCTAGAAGCAATGAATACATTATTAACTGTGGTTTACAGAAAGCAGAATCCATTCATTTACACTACCTTTATTTTATATTTTACCTGTAGTTTTTCATCTATACAGGGAATATTCATTGTACACATGACAAAAAAAAAGGATATTTTAAAAAGTCTGTAATTCATTTCCTCTTTTCTATATCCTTTCTTCTGATGATCGTCCTTTTATGTCTGCATCATCACCATAATGCAAGACAATTAATTATACATTTTCTAAGCATCATTTCATGTAATTGATTACTAGCTAAAGTAAACCTCAAAGAACCCTCCGTTCTTAATTTTGGAGGTCAGTAAGGAACCATCTGCAAAACCAGGGCTGTTTATTAATATGACCTTTATTCTGAGGCATTTTACTACCTTCTCAGGTCAAACAAATCAATATTAAATATTGATTTATTATTTAATACTATAAATATTATATATATACAAATATAATGGGACACAATTGGTTATCATATGAAGACTGCTATCAAACCAGTACCATGATATTGAACCTCAGAAACTGAAGATGGCCTTGTGATCTTTCCTATGGTGAAATCTATACTTTTGCCAATGCAAGAGAATGGAAATATCTGAGCAGGCTTTGAACTATGGCACCTCATATAATTTAGCAATCCATCACGACTGCAAAATTGGCTGTAGCTTGCACGTTTCTCTGGAGTATCATTATGCAGTGATGCTGTTGCTATTGTGTACCCAGAAATGCATGGGTGACAGTGTGGGGAGAGAAGAAATCTATTTTGGGAAATGGGTGAAAACTGATGGGTCTTTTATCATGATTGTGTGTGTGAAATTTTCATCAGATGAGAAACACAGTGGATCAAACCTGCTTGAGACTTCTTGGAAGTGCTTTTAGGAATAGAGCTATTAACCCACTGTACTGATTAGGTCAGATTCTTATTTTTTATGTTTTTATGTCACTTTGCATTTTCCAATAGAAAAATGATGACTCATACCACTGGTCCCCTTGCTGGCCTCCTCAGTGCTTCTCCCGGCTACAACAGTCTGGTCCCACCTGAAAAGGGACATAACAAGTATCAGTGGGGGAAGACTATTTTGCTTTTTCCCTTTCTGTGATATTCAGGAAGACATTTCAGTTTCTGCCAGTAACACAAATTTTGTTGAGGCCTGGTGTGGTCACTCAGCAGCATCAAGAGAAAAGATTTGGGGATTGGATTTCCTAACTATCTAACCTGACAGTGTATGAGGCAGAGCAGGATGGAGGCCTTCTACCTCTAGATTTGAGCTCCATACTTGAAATAAGTAAATAAACTGAAACAGTTCTAGAGAGGATAGAGCATTTGGACAGAGTTTATCCAGTTGTTGGGAAGCACGGAAAAGGCCAGGTGCGGTTCCCTTCCGTTGTCACTGAGGTCACTGTGCACCGCGAGACACTGCTGCTGCCTCCCCTCACTGCTGCTCGGCGTGGGCAAACTCAGCCCTTTGCTCATGTCAATAACAGAGGGTTTTGTCTTTTGTAATTTTCTGAGATTCATGTTTAAAGACTGATAATGTAGCTAAGCATGGTGCCCTGTGTGAAATGCTAGCCAGGGCTTCACAATATTTTCAGTTATCACCTTCTTTTGTTACTTCAAAGTGCTGCAAATTCAGCTTGCTGATGGCAGGGAATAAAAATATGCCAATGAGAGTTTTGGCTGCCTTGGGCAGATGCAGGGACTAATATCTCTTTTCTCTTCCCTGATGCTTTTTCCCATTTAATTAAGAGGTTTGTAGGCACCTACTCAGCTATTGTGGTACAAATACATTAAAACAATTTCTAAAGAGTTCAAGCGCATAATGGTTCTTACTTCTCAATTAAGAGGAAAAAAGTATTAAATTACTTGGAAAATAATACAGTACAATATGCTTCATGCTATACTCCTTGGAACTTGAGATACCTAACATTTGCAAGGTCATGTCTTTTGTGTTTCCGACAATTTTGGCCCCAAGGCAGTTGTGGTAATAGAGTTATTTAAAATTCAAATGAAGAGGACTTATTAATTAATAAAAGATGTTTGATCTCATGGAAGGAAAAATTAAAAATTTAGAAAAAGAGAAACCAAGACATTATTCCTACTCTAAATTCTGTATTTATTTTTAAATTTAATTCATTATTCAGACTTTCTAATAATTGCCATCTAAAGACGCCTATACATTCCTGACATTCTCCTGAAAACAAGCTGTCCAAGTTGCACATGTGACCAAAATTCAGTATGTTATTCCCTAGAAAGCTGCCCCCCCGAAGTGCAAACTCAGATTTGAACCCTGGGACTCTCATTATGTGACTGAAGACATCCTTTCCAAAATCACACAAGTTATTTGCAGGCTTTATAGATCTGAAAAGTGTTTATCTCTCTCCCTTAAAAAACAGTAAGAGTTGAGCATGACGAGTCTTTTCAAGGTACACTTGTCTGCAAAATGTAAGGTGTAAGTTCAGATACCATGCTTAACCTCCCCCTGTAATAAACAAAACAAAACATGACGAAACAAACCATGAACACAACAAAACATAAAAACAAACCAACCCCAACAGGGGAAAAAAAAAAAATCCCAAAAGGCTGTCTTTCCAGTGATTTTGAAAATGAGACCTCAATTTCCAAATCCCTGCCATGATTTTTAAAATTTTGCTTCAAAACTGAGCATGAGAGATTTGTAGCATCTACTGATGTTTATTTATTTCTGTTGCTACTAGGTCAGTTAAAGCAGTTTTGTGGCAGACTTTATGGAAGTGTAAATCCCAGTGTAATGCTCACTCTTTTTGGTGAGGTTTAATAGTGCTTGCTCAAGGAAATGCAAATTGAGTAAATTTTGATTGGATTCAGACTGTCAACTGTCAGCTTCATTCACCCCTAATTTCTAAAGGTCATGGGATTAACATTGTTATAAATAATTCATCTGAAAATAATTCAAACAAATTATTGGCTTGTGACCTGAATAAAATGTTCCCTGTTAACCTAAAGATTATAGACTAGAATTTTTTATCTGCTGAGAAAGTAATATCTTTTGAATTGTAGATCATAGTTGAATAATTTGATGTTTTTAGAGCTGATCAAGCTGCAAAATAAGCATGTGTGTATGTATATACGTATGTATATAAAACCTTCAAAATATTAGCTCTGTAACAAGCAACACTCCATAGGAAAAATATATTTCAGTATAGATTATATTTTAAAAATCCCACAGAAGGATGAATGAAGTAATGGGATAAAGTCTATGAGAAGTGGGCTTAAAGTTCAGTGTAAGAGGTGCAACTTGAGCCCACAGGTTTTCAGTGGAGAGCTAAAACCAATAGTTAGTGCAGGAGCCTCAGTAGAAGAAAAAGTATGAACACATATGAGGCACAAAGGTGCCCTCCAGTTTACTCACTTTTTCATTGCTTTTTGCTCTCTGGTCACATCTGTGAGGTGGGTGGGAAAAAAATGGACAAAAATGCTCCAAGCAAAGCTTTAATTCTGTTTATAATCTCCTAAAGTTTCGATACTTTATTATTTGGGTAGTTTTATTGCTTTAAGTTTGGACGCTGTGTATGACAAAACCGTAAAAAAATCAAATTTTAAAAAAGCTAGCTTGTAGAACATCTGCTCTTGAAATCTGCAAAGGGAGGCACACGTCTCTCTTGCAGCTTATGTCTTCCCAGCAAGTGAGGACACTCTTTTAGACCTGTGATTTGTGATCCTGTCTCTACCCAATCATTTGAAGCCTCAAAGGACGATGGCATGATCTTTTGGACAATGGAAGAGAGGCTCTGCTGTGGGTTACTTGGCTGAAAAGAGATTGTGTGCAGTGACATTTCTCCAGAATATTCCCCCACCACTAAGAATTTGCAGTGCAGAGACCATCATAGCTAGAGATGGCTAAAAGCCAGCAGTATACTAATTTAAGTGTCAAGTAATCAGTGACAGATGTTGTCTTCACAAAGTCTTGTTATGCGGGGTGTGAGAAACAAAAATCTGCTGGCAAACAGGTTTCTGGCCTTCCCAAATCTTCTTTTATCCTCTGTCTTCTTGTGTGTTTTCCCAAAGTCCTTGCTCTGCTCAGAAGAGGAGGAATGGAGGACACGTATCTTGAGGTATGCATGACACCTTGACAGCACTCCTCTGGCTGACAGGCTTCTCAGTGTGAGAATAAGTACATGGCAACCGTCTGCTTCCCTATATTGCTCTCCGTAATGATTGTAATTAGAGAAAACATCATGAGGAGTTTCTGAACCCCAGCCCTGGCAGTCTCATTGACTTGTTTGCTTAAAGACTGAGTCCTTAGCTTCACGTGGATGCAGGTGTCCACAGACTTCAACAAAGCTGTATCAAACTCTAAGACTTGACTGTCTTTCCCACCCTGAAAAACACTGAGATGTTTTTATTTTGAGGAGCAAGTCAAATAGAAAAATTGAGAAGATCATGGTTGATGGGTTTGAAACTGCCCATCGCACACAAAGAGTAATGGTTAATCTTTTCTCTTAAGTGTTGACTATGTACTAACATTTATGACTATATATTGCCCCAAGTACCACTAGTCACCACTTCAAGATAAAAATAGCTGAGTGTCTCAACTATAGTGTGAAAATTGGTCATTTTTGAGATACATAGGGAAAAACTGTTGATTATATACACAGAAGTGCAGTATCAAAAGCGACAATTTTACAGGCACTTAATAGAAGCAAGATTTTCAGTTAGTATGTTCTTGTACTAAACAAGACGCAGTTTACACACCTGGACATAAACTCTTCAAGTCACTCATTATTTTTAAATTCAAGGCAGTGGAACTGGATGGAAATAACACAAGGAGACAAACATGTCTGCACCCACAGCTGCTCCAGCGCGCAAGAGCAGTGCAGCCCTGGGTTCCCTATCCACTGAAAGCAGACAACTCTAACTCTATGAGGAACAATTTGAGATTCAAGCAAGTCTGCCATAATTCACTCTAATTATTCTAGTTTTCAATAATGTTCTGTTAAAAAATGGCACATTTTAACTTTCAATACTGAATGGCTTGCAAGTACTTTCCTGTCAGAAATTCCCAACTCATATAGCCATCAGTCTTATCTTCATTTGGCTATAGGCTTAACTTCTTACTCAATCTAATTGATATGTCCACAAAATTTCCCTTCTCATTGCAGGGGGATTGGACTAGATGACCTTTAAAGGCCCTTTCCAACCCAAATTATTCTGTTATTCTATGAAAATTACAGTGATGCTGAAATGTTGCAGACACTGTTGCTGGAAGAGTAAGTTTAACTTGTGCATAAGTGAGGAAGACAGGAAGGAAAATAGAAGAAATGGGAATTACCATGACTTCTTGTGTGTGGGAACTGAGCAAAGGTTTGAGCTCAATTAACTGAGATTAATTTTACTTATGTTACTACACAAAAAGAAGTTCCTCTACAAGTAGGAGTTTTGGTATTATGCATACAGGTACATCCACGTGTGCCTGGAAGCACACCATCACACCTTCAACCACTGGAATTTTCATATCTAGTGACTAAGTAACCACCTCACTGTATTACAACCTTCGTCCTTTTAACTTTTCACTTCCTCTCTTCCTCTTCATTTCCTTCCTCCATCTAAATATAGACTGTAAGCCGTTCAGAAAGGTTTTCTACTGTTTCCTACTGTTTTTTTCAAATGCACTGACCAGGAATCAAAATCAAGTCCTCACTAGCCATCCAGTAGTAGCATGCACTCATGCATGGAGTGGTCTGAAGCTAATTCTCTCAAGCAATGTGATGGAGGTGATTTTTTCAATAGCATTTACAAGGCAAGAGGTAGGTAAACACATTTCTGAAGGATGTTTCATGGAAGTAGGAAGGAGGAAATTAAGGTGGAGATGAAAGGACACAGAAAAGACTACTGAACCTGACATCACTAGCAAGGCAGAACTAACAGGAAGGCAACCCAATCTAAGATGTCAGAACATGGATCCTAACACAATTGTCCTTACACTACTTAATTTTTGATCCAGTTTATTGCTACCCATATTTTATTCCAGAAATTTTGCATTAAAGTGATGTTGACTTCAGTATTTTCTCTGTTGGTTGGGTGGACTCTTGGTCCTGCAGAAGGTGCAGCAGTTCTGCAAACAGTGATGTAGCCACAAAGCAGCTTTGATACCTCAATTTACAACACTTTACTCCACATTTCTCATGTCAGCATTTTTTAAAAATATGTTGTAAATTCTGGAATGAATAATATTAATAACAGTAGGAACCAGTGAAAACAAGAACACAGGAATGAGCTGAGCTTTAAAAGAAACATTTTATTTGGTAAAAAATAAAAGTAATAAATTATTTCAAGATAATTTTTGGTTTGTATCTGTACATACACAGTATATCTATAACATAGCTGCTATGCAACCCGGGAATTCCATCTGAGAAAAAAGATTTACTTATCAAGTAACAATTTAAAATGAAACCAGCAGAGTCTTCTCCATATGTCAGTATTGAAACCAACTTGATGGAGTTCTCTCTTTTTATTTTTCCTTCTTTTCCTCCCAGAAATTACCCAGTAATATCTATTCTGGGTCTTGTGTGTTTGTAGCACTCCTCATACTTGTTTTGAATCATTTAGATCAGTCTTTCTCAGCTTTTTTAATTAAAGAACACCTGATTATTATTTTTTCTTCCCTGCAGTGTTGGTGTACCTCATTTAATTTTCACCTTGTAATAAGTACATTATGAATGTTCACTTATGACTTTATCTTCTGATTCCACCCACTTTCTTTGCTGTATGTGGAAATACATGCAAACGCTTTTCTGTTTTGCCTGGTTGCATTTTTTCAGTCACCTGAATTCACTTCCATGTCACATACTGAAACGTTATGAACACCAGGAATCCACAGAACATGCACTAAGGAAAATTGGTCTAAACCTTGAAACCAGAAGAATTGTATTTTAACAGTAGCATATATGACATTTGGAAGAAACATGCCAGATATGATGTTGAAATGTGGTGTCACCATAGGTCAAAATTAGACATGGCACAAAGAAAAGAATGAAACCATATATTCAACAGTTTCCCAAAATACATCAGCTAGGACTACACTGAGATGTTTTTCACCAAAATCTAACAAACACATATGTCTGGTGTTATGCTTTATTCTGGGACTGCCTGCTTTAAAAAGCTAAGCGTGTGTTTAATGCCTTGTTGGATTGGTTCTTCGGAGTATTATTCAAGCACTTGGGAAGCTGTACACAATCAGTCTGAATTTCACACATGTTGATTGCTAACTGAGGCAAGAACAAACAATGTACAACAGATATGCAAGAGTCCTGTGTCTGAATGCTAATAAATGAGTTGTACTCATTTCTCAAACACAATAAAATATTGCTGCCCGTGCATAATCTTTAAGATACTTCTAGTTCAACCGTACTAAATTTTGTCTGCTTTGGAGAGAAAACAAGCCATTTATTCCCCCAGCTGTATTTACACATGGAAGTAACAATATCGAAATAAACATGTTTCATGGGCCTCTTATCTGAAGTGATTATTTTTCTCTCCAATGATATTTCCACCTATCTCTGTAATTTTTAGTTTGCCTAACACACATGGCAGGAGACAGATGCATAGTCTTCACAGCAGCTTCTTCTGAAGATATTTCCAGCCAATTTTAATAAACCAGATTCTCTCTTTCAGGAACGCACGAAGATATTTTCAAGATATACAGACTGATTTGGGAACCTAGCACACTATATCCCCCCTCCTTTTCAGAAATAGGACTTGACCACTTTTTGAAGTGTTCTATGTATGAAAATCGGTTTTAAATACTGACCTGGGTAGGAGGGGTCATTCTAAGGAAGAAGCAGATTAAATGGATCAAAACTTCTCTAGTCAACATCACTAAAGTAGAAATCTGCACTACTAGGTCTGCTAAACAGTAGAGCAGCAGAGCAGCTCTGAGCTGTTCGAGACCAAATATTTTATTCCATCTTGTTTCTCAATACAGAAAACAGTTCCCAGAACATGCAATGTCTTTGGCATCATGTCAAGATGTAAAAAATAGAGACGTAAATGTAACTCTTAGTTCTGAGTTGAAAACGAAAAATTTCAGACCCTATATAAAGGAACCAGGACATCTGTAAGCACCTGTATGAAATAAAGAATGAAATGGCAAGATGGGCTTTTGAGCATTGCAGTCTGCTCTCTTGTCACCACGGTGCTAATGGAATATATACTCATGCAAGTGAAGACAAAATTGGAGGAACGGGTCTCAACTACCTGTGAACTACTGCAGCTTTATGTCGCCCTAGCTCTCCCGACTTTAATGAAAACAAACTAAAAAAAACCCAAATAGTGTACCGTGCAGTACAACATTGATAAGGGGAATAAATCACAATAAGTACCACAGTAATGTTACTGATCTCTCTGCATTACAGAGTTGCAAAGCTACTTGTTGGTTTTAAAGCTTATCCCACATAATGCTACAAATGAAAAAAATATACATTTATTGTAGAGCTTAGTGAAGCCATTTTAAATTTTATTTTTACATTGCTGTGCAACAGATTTTGGAATTATTTTTCTTATGACTTCTTTTATAAACCACAATGTTTCCTAATACATTCCAGAAAGCTGAAAAATCATCAAAGTTTTTTCTTTGAATAGTAATTTTTCACCTATCAATGCACAAACAACTATTTTATGATAAGCTTTTTATTTCTCTCAAGGCTTGTAACAAATATTACTACCCTCATGTATTAGACAGCTGGAAATTTAATTTTCCTTAATTTTTAATCATCCTTTATGTCTAGTTCATGTTTGTTAGCATGAATAAAGGGTGCAGTGCCAGCCCATTAATAAGAGAACAATCAACATTTTGCAATCTGAGAGGCCATAAAAACTGTTTATTACAAGGCTGAAGAAATGAAGCAATTTATTCACTAGATATTATGACCTTATGCAGGGGTGGTTTATTTATGACATGGATTGAATGGGCACCATATGAGGAGCCTGTATCTCCCAGCAGTACTGTCCTCTGCTGCCAATGGTCCTCCCAAAGGCCAAGCACAGAATAACCCTGACCAGCTTTTGCACAGCCACCCGCCTAGATCCATTATGGTGCTAATGAAGTTTTATTTAATGTGGAAATGATATGTCACTTTTTATGGGTTTCACGACTCCCAAGCCATTTGGCCAGATGACCGTCAGGTGCGGCAACCGCTGTTACTTCACAGCCTTACAAAACTGGGAGTGCATTGGGTGTGTGCAGGGTGTAACACACTTGCAATGTGCAGAGCACATTTAGGACACATTGAAAGAAATGCATCTCCTTGGAAAAGCAGAAATTACAAGGCAAGCTTTGGGAAAGAAAGGAACTTCAAAATATTATATAAACTCTCTTTTTCCCTCCAAAAATGTGCATAATAGTTTCCTGTGTTAAGGCAAAGTACCTATTTTTTTTTTTCCCCATATTTTTCCTTTCTCTTTTGTGAAACAGCTGAGGTCTTATGCAGACACGAGGCAAATCAGACAGGATTGGGTGAGCTGTGTTTCCCCACCTTTAACTCCCAGTTCTGGAAGGCACAAAATACCAGCTGCTCCTTGCACCACCTGGGAGGTCCCTGCTGTGCTACCTCCACCCCTTCCAGTCCTGGCCACAGGCAGGACACAGGACATGGGGCTGAGCATCCCCTGGGGCTAGAGCCTCCTGGCCCCTGAGGAGCACTTGCTCCTTTAATGTTTCTAGAACAGTGGTGCCAGTGCATTAAGTGTCTGATCCTACTTCCGCTGAGGTCCATGGTGGTCTGTTGCATTAGTTTCAATTAATCTCAGATCAGGGCTTAAAGTAGCACCATCTCTATGCAGAGTCTATCAGAAGAGATCTGAAAATGAAATAAAACCCTAGTTCTACTGTGATTTTTTTTTGCATTATTAAGTCTATGAGCAGGCTCTCCACTGAAGGTTCTTAATCTTCTGTGTGAGTACAAAATAGTAGTATATTTTTATAAATATAGATGGCCTGGTAAATCAAAATATCTGTCTTCTCAGGACTCTCTAATTACCAATCTACTTTGAAAAATACAGTAAACTTTTTTTCCAAACTGCATCATAATAGATTTCCCAAAGCCTACTACAAAATGCAAAGCACTGTCACTTCAAAACATGCTCCAGGACCCTTGTTCTCCCTCTCTCATTTCCTTCGCAAATGTAATACTGCCTACAAGGGAAAACTAAAGATCCTCCTAAAAACTACCCACACCCTCTTTAGCACCACCTGCATCTTGCTTAAGTTCCTTTGCTGTACTGTTAATTCAGGCATCATCCTGAATAGCTGTCTGCCCTGATAAAAATACAAAGAGTTATAAAACGTACAGTATTGCATTGCTTTTAGCTGTGTAGCTGTGGAAGCATGTTGTGCCTATACTGAAAATATGCCTGGAACACTAAGCAGACTCTCTTTGCCGTGGGTCTGAAACTGCTACCCCTGTCAGCACAGAATATTTCAGTATAAATGTTCATTTGGGAAAAATACCACCTATGGCAAGGAGTGAACAAAGTGATCAGTGTTCATGAAGAAATTTATAAAATCTCTTCTGTGGTCACAGGTGAAGGAGAAATTGAAACTTTCAGCAGAGGATAGAGATGCAAGACTTTGCCACTCATAAATAAATACCATCCCCACAATGAAACAGTTATTGCTATGATTTCATCAACCTGATAAGGTTGCCTGGAAAAGACTTTGAACAAAAAGGTGACATTGCTTCACTGAAATCACTGACAATAACTATGGTGATTTCACAGAAGCTGGAGCAGATTCTTGGTGAGAAGTAGATTTCTGTATAAAGTATCTTCCCAGGGCCACAGGTAGAAAAGAAAAATGAACTTGATCTAGCTGGTGCATGAAAAGCCTTTTGGTGTTTCTTTCTAAAGAATAAAGCCAAAATCTTCCAAGTGGGACTCCCCCATAGAATGCTGTAGGACCTTTCAGATCTGAAAGTGAACTGGTCTCCTAAAAAGTGCTCCTGAAACATGAAGACCTTGTGTAAGGATTATAAGCTTTCAGCAATGACTTTTCGAGATTTCTGAATTCGGAGCAAAATCATTGCAGATCATCTTGCAGCTAAATAGTTATGGCATTCTCCTAAGAGACAACCTCCACATCCAGGAGGGCGTGAGCCAGATGGATGTTCCGGCTGCACGTTGCAGATGAAAAGTGGATGCCATGCTGCTGCCCAAACACCCTGCCTGTGTTTTTTGGAAACACTAACCTGGCATAGGCACTTCACATCATGAAATTGTTTTATGACTGAGAGGCTCAGATGAACAAAAAAGTGTTCCACAGACTGCAGTTAGGTGCCTAAATACCTTCATTAAGGTTAAACACTTGCTACTATCACCCTCCACTGATACTTTCTTTGGCTTAGGAGAGGTGCTTTACTGTTTGACTTGGTGACTTTTACACATCTCATTTTTAGATGCCTAATTGCTCCTGGCCTTGTAATATTCATCTGAACATAAGGCAGCATTGCAGGGTTGAGCTTGCAATCCTCCTCATAATGCCTAGGCTAAGCACTTGCAACCTTATTTAAAAAAAATAGGTTATTAAAGCCAGAGTTGCAAATGTATCTGGCAACATTTAAAACAGACTTTCGCATGTGAAACTCAAAAACTTACCTGAGAAATGGAAGTCCACAGACTTTTTTTTTTTTAAACATCAAATAGAAAAATGTAACAAAAAATTGTTTTTAGAATACATTACAGCATACTGGCATGTTATACAAACGTAATTAACCCATTCAAAATTTAAAGTAGTTGTAAGCTATGTTCAAGGCACCTTTTTTTATAAATAGTTTTTTTTTGTTTTAAATGTTCATCTTACATTTGCACTAGTTTAACCATGTAAACAAGTCTGTGAAAGCTCAGATTTAGGTCACTTTAAGGTCTGTGTGCCAAATACTTTAGAAAAATATCATATTACATGGAAAATTCAACAAAGTAAGATATATCCATCTGTTGCCCAAACAGTTTGATAGGTGCTATGGGGTAAATTATTATTAAAAAGACGAAGCCTAAAAGAGGTTTTCAAAAATTAAAGATAAGTAACATGCAATGTATCAACATTTGTGTTTATCATTTAAAAATGTACATACACGCTGAAAAAATGCAAGACTATTCCTAGTGCTATCCTATTTTTAAAGGGCAAATCTTTGGCAACAGTATTATTTGAGGTTTAAAAACATTCTCCATCTTTTTTTCCCTACACTTAATCTTGCAATATGCTAGTATGTACTTTCTTCACAAGGAAAATGTATAAAATTATTCTTACAATATAAACACTATAAACAACTCCCTTGAGACATCTTCTGGACATAGAATCTCTGTAAAGACTTTAGTATCACTATTCAAAGATAATTATGTAAAATATGTACATTCATTCCAATGTCCTAGACTCAAGAAGACTCCACAGAAGTTGCCCGCCAGTCTTGTCCAGTTACAATTATGTCCAGCCTTGCTATTCTTGCTGTATTTCAACATAATCAACAAAAGTTTTACTTGTTTTTGTGTAGGAAGTTCCCAAACTTTTGCATAAATCCTCTCAGCTTATTTTCGTTAGGTTGCAATGGATGGAAAGCAGTTGAGTTGTAGGTAACCATGTGATTACTCCTGCCGTAACTATTCCCTAAGGTCTTGCTTTTGATATCTGAGAGATGTGAACTGCTGTTGGGTGCATTCCGTGCAGGTTGGCTCACATTTTCTATCTTATAGAATGGCTCAAAGCGACTATAAACACGCCTTTCACTCAAACGAGATCTTAGCTCCTCTTGGCATTTTGAGCTGGCCGGCTGTGGTGTCATTGAACTCGCTCTTTGAAGAGCAGGAACAGGGGCACTTTCGGGAGTAGTATTTGTGGTGATTTCCTTTACGTCTTGATACTGAATCTGCTCTGTATTAAATCTTGGGGTAGATGCATCTCCTGCAGTTTCTATGAACTTACTTTCAAGGGGGCACAAGAGAGGACACTTTTTATTGCATTCATCAGATGGAGGGTTTTGAGGTTTTGGTGACTTTGGAGGTTTTGGAGACTTTGGAGACTTTGTTGGGCTCGCTGTGACATCTTCTTTACTTCTGTTCAAGCTACCTTGAGAATTTGATGATGTGTTTCTCTTTCTCCTTGGGGAAGACTCTGTCTTATTCTCAGAAATCTTTGGCTTTTGATTCTCTTCTTCAGAAACCAACGTATCAGAACTACTACACATTCTGTAAAAGGCAGGACCTTTGTTTTTCGACAGGTTTTCCTTCTTGTCTGGTGTGAGATTAAGAAGTGACCGCAATTTCTGGGATCCTTTCTTCAGAAAACTTGGGGAATTCTTACTTTCTTTCTTTGATGTACAATCCTTACAAGACTCCTCTTTGCTAGCTTCAGTAAGAGCAGCCATAGAGATGGCCCTGCTAGCAGTGGGGCTCTTTAATTCTCCTTTGAGGTTCTTTTCCTCCTGTGGCAAGTGGTTGGTCACAATGTGCATACTTTTAGAGCTCTTCAGAGCGTCTTCTGGAAGTTCTGGACTAACTGGCTGCTTAAGTCTATGCCTAGTCAATGTGCTGTAAACGTAACTGGATGCATGTTTGTTGGCACCAGGGTCTAATATGGACTTTGAATTAAACATGGGAAAACTTCTCCTCTTTAGTATATTTTCATTTTGAAGGTTCTTCAAATTTTCTGCATGTTTGTCTGCACACAGTGTTGCATACAAGTAGAGAGACGAGTCGCCTCTTGCATTTGAATTTACACTAGGTTTTGTGTTGTCTGCAATATGAATTTTGTGGTTTTTTGCTGCATCTGATTTAAGTGGGACATTTGTGCTAAGCTCTTCTGAAACATTATCTGTTCCATTCTCCATACTTGGAGCATGATTAGATGTCCCTTTAGGTGTTGCACTTCCCTCTGACCCAATTATAGTTGAATTTGAAGAACTCGCACAGCTGCTTACTTCCTGCTGTTCAGGTAGAGTTGGCTGAAACACCAACGATGATCGTAATCGAGAATGAGAATACAACGCATGAGCTTTAATATTTTCAGCTGTGTCATAGCTGTCATATCTGTCACCCAAGGCTGACCCATTAGACTCTACTGGATAATCTGATTGATCATCCAAATATGACTTAATTCGCCAGTTACGTAGGAATGATTTTGTTGTGTGTTCCAGGGTTGGCATCCTTTGCTGCAGATGGCGGATATGATTATCCGTCCCATTAAAAGACCTCCGTACAATTGAATTTCTTTCTGCAAGATTTACTTTTGGTCGTGAAAACTGATCGGCAAAACTTTGCTGGGGTGTATTGTAGTTATTTGCATATCCTCCTCGTAATGAAGAAACAATACTAAGGCTATCGGATGGCATTTTCCACATATTTGATGGATTGTTCACTCTATTAATTGCTCTGTTGAGCAATAGGTAAGGTGTCCTTTCTGGCTTCTCCCCAGCATAGCTATGTCTCTTCCAGTGCTCATTCTTTTCACTAGGTTGATACTGCTGGATTGGATTTTGCACGTTAAAAGCTGGATGAAATGGTTGTTTATTATAGGCTTGATTTCTCAAGCCATATTTATCCATTTCATTTCCTGTGTATCTTCCACGAGTATTCCAACAAACAGGATCTATCTTGTGAACCTGGTCTTGCCGACCAAAAAGGTTTCTTTGGCTAGAAACCGATGCCAAGGAAGACACCGAGTGTTGGTATGTATCATTATCCCAGAGTATCCTGCGACTGTTAACCCGTGCTAATTCTGGGGCAAATGAACTAGGAACAGAAGAACGGGCATACAGTGTCCTGAATTCTTCATCAAAGGATTCAACCAGCTGTCCTGTGATAACCTGAACCATGCTGAGGTTGGTTTTTTCAAACGACCACATAAAGCTGAAAGAAGAACAAATGACCATTAGAAACACTTCTTTTGAACTATCGTATTACAGTGGTCCTTCCTGATAAAGCTTTCACACAAACCTCAGTATTCTACAAATAGTTTCTAAATAAATAAACAAAGTGTAGGCATGATTCATGTAATTTGGTTTTGGAAAGTCTGAACTTAATACCAGTCAAACTCAGCTGGAGATTTTCCAGAGCTTTCAGTGGGAGAAGGAATGAGTCAATAACCACTGAATTGCTGTTATAAAAAGTGGATATTGCAAAAAAAAGTTCACAAATGTAGAACCGTGGAGTGCCAATACCTAATGGCACAAAATTACCTCTACAAAGACTAAGCCAGCACTGACTAGACCCACTGTATTTACTGCTGACTCAGAGAATGTTAATGTATGGTTATGCTGTGAAAAAAATACATTTGGAGTAATATGCAGAACTGCTTCAGCAGTTCCGAATGTACTTCACTCTAAACACATTTTCAAAAAAAGGTACCTCAGAATTGTTGAAAAGTTTACAGTTTCTACTATGCATACCAGATTGGATATGAACATCTTTTTATTGCAGTGATGATATTCAGATAAAGGAAATTTTCCTTTTTTTCTGTTGCACTAGAAGGGCTGAACACATGCTCGAAGCTAAGTAGCCACAGCTATTTTACAGCTACAAAATGAGATAAAATACATTAACATGTACATTAAGGATGTCTCAACAAGCCTAATAGCATGGTGTTGAAAGCATGCAATTTGTAGATCACAACAAAGAAAAAAATCTGTTTCGCAATTCTATTTTCATGGGAAAAAAGAAGGGAAAAAATAAATTAAAACATGAACTTGTTTTACTTGCATTTGTCTTCTGAATGTTAGAAAATTGGTTTATTTTATTCACATAAATAGCTTGCTGATTGCATTTAATGTGTATGGTAATTTTATATTTTTCAGGAATTAATAGTGTGCTGAGATTAAATCAGCTCATGATACATAAGTTTTTTCTATTAATTTTCACAATTAAGAATAATATATTTTGTAATATTTGGGGAAAAAGCAAAAACAAAAAAAAATACAAAAACAACAAAACAAGCTTTAAATTGATTTCAGAAAGGAAGAATTCAGAAGGACTTGTCTTTCCTGTTATAAATCACCAGACTCTTTTACAAAGCAAGCTTAATTCTTACAGAAATTGATGATTCCAGCCCCTGTGGTGCTGGGTCTCAAAGCAGTGTTATTTTTCAAAATGAAATGAGAAAAACTATCACATTCTCACAGTCTAACACTGTGTGTACACGTCAAAGCAGGCAGACTCTCCCTGGACTCTCTTATACTGGTTCCTTTATGAACTTGTCGCTTACCTCACTACCATTTATATACATCAGTCTGAATTTGGGGCTGGACGAGTCTCGGGAAATAAAAAGACAGATTTTCGAAAGCTTACAGTGATGGAAACCTATGAAAGTCAGAGGCTGAGGATCTGGCACCCAGGCACTATGCTGGCAGGAATTAATTCAATAGGCCAAAGGAGAGAAGTGTAGCATGAAAAGAAAGAAAATAATTAATAATGTGTGAGATTAAAACTGTCCCTGCTTTAACTTTTTCCAGTTCTGCAAAGTTATAAGTTCTTCCAGCCTGTGCTTTGCACACAGATACTGGAAATGAAATGGAAAGTAGAATAAAGAAACTTAGCCAAATACGGACTATGTTAGCTTGACTTGGACAAATCTGAATTTGACCAGGATACACTACAGAGTGCCACAGAATAGGTCTATAACACTAGCTTTAGAAGATTATTGTGAAGAGGAAATATCCAATGGAGTTTATTAAACAGCCTCTTCTAGAGTGAATTTTAAACATGATAATTCAGAAGATATGAGACAAATGAGGATTCTTCTCTCTTTTTACTAAGTTTTCAGCTATAGCAAAAGCTATGTCCTTTATTTGTTACTTGTGAAAAACTAACAGAGGTTCTCAAAATTTGGCTTTGTGCTAGGTTAGCTAGCGATAAGTATCTATGATAACTCATTAAGCTGCAGAAAGATAATAAAATTTGCCTATGGAGTTCCTTGGAAGAACTTTCAGAAATAGAAAAAAATCCAGCTGCTGAGTTGAGAGATTTTCTACAGACACCTAAGTGACTGATCTTACCTGTAAGAACCATATATGACTTTCTTACAGTCCACAAGAATAAATTTTTGTTCCATTTTTCCATGGAATTTTGCTCCTGTTTTAGAATAGTAATCTTGTCCTTTTACTGTCCGCACCCTCATGTTCTGAAAAAGACAATTGAAATACTTTAATTGGTATACTATATTCCACATTTAGCATCCGGGGTTTTGAAAGTCAGAGGTACAATAGAAGTGTTAGATTATTTCATATTAATAAATATTGCAGGGAAGTAAACTCTAATCAAATTAGTCTCTTAGGGACCCAAACTGGTAAGTTATCGCGTTGTCCTGATGATCTTCCCTAGGCCACAGAAAATGAAACTTTGCATTTCCACAGCCACCACTCCCAGAAACAAGGTTCTGGCACAAGTCTTCAACAAGAGAAAGAGGTTTTGTACTGTAAAAAAAAATAATTATTTTAGAATTTAAAAGATTTTCAAGCATCTCAGCTAATCAGAGACAATATCTAAAGAGCCAGGATCACTTAATTGAATAAGGCTGCTATATCTACAAACAAAGATATCCCATCTGAGATGATCCATGAAATGATACCTCCAGGAACTAGAATCCCTTGGAGTTTTACCACCAGTAAGATTTCTCAGTCAGTTTTGCACCATGAGATCAATCACATTTCTATCACAAAATGCAGAGGTAGCATTAATTCTATGCAGCACTTTATTTTGAATTCTATTAGGAAGCCCTTTGGAAATTTTCCGTGTTGGATCTCAAAAATGCGGTCAGTTTTTCTCCCAGGCTGTGGATGAAATTTATTCAGCTGCCTTTTTGGTTTTTTTTTCCTCTCTACTGTCACTTGTTTTTTTAAGCTCCCAGAAATAAAATAATTCAAAAGAAGTGTCACGACACCTTCTGGACTGTACAAATAAAAATTTTCAAAAAGCTCTTACACAGATGTAGAAAAAAAATCAAAAAGCTTTTATCAGTAATTGTTACAGAAAGGTGCTTATTTATAGAAAAATTAAATTTCTGTTCAATGCAAACCAACCTACAGCATCTACCCCACGTGGCTGTGAGATACAAAATGCTTCACAAGACATAAAAATAGCTTGGAATATAGCTGTGAGTGATCACAATATTTACTGTAGTTTCTAGCTTTGCAATATTTGTTCTAGCAACACTAATTTGTGTTAATTTACAAGTATTTCAGTGGGAGTGAAATCTGTAGTTTAGCATTGGCAGTAAGAAAACAGAATGTATATGATTATTACATAGATTATATATACAGAAATAGCGGAATACAAAACTTGGAACGCAGAGGAAAGTCTTGCTTCACAGGACTGTGACAAGGACAGGTTGAAAACCACAGCAGACATGGTCTGTAAAGGTCAGGTAGAGATGGTTTTGGGCTGTTCATGAAACAAAATGGATAAGATTGTATCCAGGTAAATTCAGCAAAATCAGAGGGAGAATAGAATAGAATAGAATAGAATAGAATAGAATAGAATAGAATAGAATAGAATAGAATAGAATAGAATAGAATAGAATAGAATAGAATAGAATAGAATATTTCAATTGGAAGGGATCTACAATGAACATCTAGTCCAATTGTCTGATCAATTCAGGGCTGACCAAAAGTGAAAGCACGTTATTAAGGACATTGTCCAAATGCCTCTTAAACACTGACAGGCTTGGGGCATCAACCACCTCTCCAAGAAGCCTGTTCCAGTGTTTGATAAAGAAATGCTCTCTATTGTCCAGTCTACACCTTCCCTGGTGCAGCTCTCAACGATCCCCATGCGTCCTGCCACTGGATACCGGGGAGAAGAGCTCAGCACCTTCCTCTCCACTTCTCCTCTGGAAGCTCTAGAGATGTTTAAACTTACAAAAGTACTTAAGACTCCAGTCTATAAAGTATGACTGAGTTTGCAATACAGTTAAATGAACCTTTATCGTCCATAGGAACAATTACACATTTACTTAAAAAATATAAAGTTCTAATAGACAGAGGTTGTAGAATTTTTAATGATACACTGTCTACTACAATCCAATGAACTTTATCTTTCCAAACAGAAAATTCAAACATTAGGACAAAATCTCCATGAAATGAAAGCAGATTTCCAAATAACACATTTTCTAAATCACTATATATTTGACTGTTGGTATATTAAAACTGCTATAAAAAGAAAAATCAAAACAAAGAAGTGAGAGTTACACATAAAAGCTGCTGAGCTGGCAAATTAAGGTTTGACTCAAGCTATCCAAGTTCTTTAAGCGTTATTTATTAGGTGAGGTTTTATTAGCATTTTTGTCAAGCTGTGTTTGAACAAAAATGCAGCTCAGTCAAAATCTACAGAGACAGCATTTAAAAGTTACTTCTGTTTGTGACCTAAATGTCTTGCAACTGTGCTTTCTTAGAAACATAAATCAAAAGTTGATCTCTTTATTTGGTAAATCAAATTGATTAAATAAAAGAAGTGTTATCTAGAAGTGCTGTAGGGCTTTAAAAGGTAAAATTTTTGAAGGGAAAATACAAGTGGATGCTTAGTTCTGTTTTTGGAAAAAACTAAAAAGGAATCAATAACAGTAACAACCCTATTTGCATTATTGAACAGGAGGCTGACATAATTTTGCATCTCTATCTGCTAATCACTTCTGACTATCTAACACCGTGTCTTTCAAGCTTTCTGCACTCCAACTAGAAGTTTTCTTACAGATGAAAGTCAATTTTCCACTTTCCCAGTACATTTTTTGTAGAACTTTGGAAAAAGCCAATCTCACTGAAGAAAATTATTATTTCTCCAGCATCTACTCAAGCTTTAAGTAAAAGTAATTAAATAAAAAGACTTTATTTGAAAGTTAAATAAGAATATATTGGACTTTACCTATTCTAAAGATTGTCACTATAGTAAGCCCTTATTTACTATAAAATACAAGTTTGTGAATTAGTAATAACATTTGCATTTACTTTAATGACTGTTTTACCCAATTCTATAAACCATGTAATTATATTTGTATGTCACACTTACATTTAACTATATTAAATTTTATTTATGTAATTATAATTTGAAAAAGGTAACTTGAGAGGCAGCTTATACATTTTCAAATAACTATAAAAAGTAATGCTGGCCTAAAGACATGCCAGTTGAACACATCAAATCCTATAGAGATTAGGCCTGATTGGTATTGGTCAGGATATCACTTGGGAACCTGGAATGCTGGAGGCACAAGCAAGGATAATAGCTTGCAAATTACTACGCTATATAAAAAAAAAAAAAAAGCTTTGCCTTAGGTACTCATAAAATGAAATATAACTTCAAGTAGCCATATCTAAAAAAGAAATAAAATGTACACTAAATTACTGTCGTTAAAAAAAAATTGTTGTCCCTGCTTCCTCTCCTCCCCTTTTCCTTTTCCCGCCCTTCAGCTCGTGCATCTTTTCTATCATGCATCCTTAACCCTGCCAACTTGTTCCGTGTCTCAGTAGGTCATCCACTCAAAGATGGGAACTTGTCAGCATCACAAAGGCATGTGCCACAGATCATGCTCGCCTTTCTCACATAACACTTCCTTTTCCTCTACAGTTCATCTGTTGATCTTCACCTACTTCAAACCCTTTTACTAGGTGCCAGGGATGCATACTTTGAATAATCGCCAAAAGTACAGACAATATTTGAGGATATATGATAACAATGTGTTCCACTTAGGAGTAGAAGCAGTAAATATATACACATTGAATTGCAAGTCCCCTTTGGTATGAAATACAGGGCTTCACCTTCCTACTTGGTTTCTTCCTCAAGCTACAGGACTCCCCTGCTACCAGTGCTGACAGCAGTGTGTCACGGATCCCAGCAGAAGTGTTACGCATTGTTGTGGGCAAAGAAATAATTCATTTACGAATCCTGAGAGGAAAACCATGTGCAAACACATCATGAAGGATCCCAGCTAACCCTACAGGACACACAAAAGCATGCACGATTTGGCATAGCAAGTCAAATGTCAGTGACTGCTAGTGAATGCATATGGAAGAATAATTTAATCAAGGACTTGATGTTTTAGGAGGATTTTGAAGCCAGACACAGGCTTTTATCCCTCCTCCAAGACCAGGCTGTAGGACAGGGATGTTTAAAACATCCAGTGGCTGCAGTTTAAGGATGGCCATCGGGGCTATCCAGTTAAATGACACCCAAATGATGAACAGGAAATGAGCTCTAACTTCTCTTTTTATGTACAACTGCATCACTATCTTCCCAGAGATGGACACATAAGCATGATTTAAAATTTTGAAGTATAATTCAACATTAAATATTTATTTTCATTGGTAAAACCCATCCAATGTGATAGATAAGTACAGTGAATATAATAATCTCAAACATTTCACTTCAGTCCTTTATATTTGTTGAGTCTGTTTTTATCAGTGTTCAATTACTCGCCCTGAACTTGCCGTCAAGAATATGCACAAAGACGAAAATAGATGTCTACCTCATACTTAGCCTAACAGCTTTAAACAAAAAGTCACATTTCTCATATTGTTCATCATTACTAATGTCATTTATTAACCTAGACCTCTCTTCTTACTAAGAGATAATAGTTGCTGTACAAATGCTAAGTAGTTTTCAAGTTCACTTCTATTCTGACTTTGAATGTCATCCAGTGACCACTGAAGACAAAATCTCAATGACTTCACTGGGCTCTGGGGTCCCTTGGCACAGATGTTTGCTCACAGGCATGACACCCTGCTGTACCTGTCTATTTAATAACCAAATTTGACTTATACTTGGAAGTACTGGAAAACTTTTGATGCTTTTAATAACACTGATAAGAAATAATGGACTACAATCAGGTCTAAAGAGCAGCTCCTACTATGTATGTAAGTTTGCATATCAGGGAGCAGACTTCACAAAAGTAAAGTAAAATCAATTCATTAGTGGTTCTATTTTCTCATTCCTGCAGTTCGTTAAAAATATTGCGAGGAGTATCAGGGGATAAACAGTTCCTGCCAAATTGCTTTTAATGTCCTCCTGTAGCAAGAGGATTCTTCATTGCCAGAGAAGTAAAAACAGGTTTCTGCGGTGCATGGAGCCCTGACACATGTCACTTCTCATGTCAAATAAAATATGAAGATCTGCCATCAGCTGAGGAGCTTGGTTGGCTTCTTGGGCATTAAACAACATTGCCTACATTGGTTCGATATTTCTGGTCCAAAATCAAGCTACTTCAATGAGCATTCTGGTGGTTCAGGGCATTGTTGTCTCAGTGCTGCATTTTGCAGTGCAAAATGGTTTCATAGCTTACTGCAGCACCTGTCAGTTGCAGCGAAACAAAGCACCTCTCAAAAAATTTAACTATCGGTTTTTGAAAATTCACCTGAAAAAAGTCTGAATCTGTAGCAACTCTTCATCTTTCTACACCAAGGAATTGCTGACTAAACAACAAGTCAGACCAGTGACAAAGTTATTTAAAAGAAGCTTAGGTAGATTGAAGAAAAAAAAACCAACACATTAATCACTGAGGAAAAATGTAGGACAGTCAAGAAATGGATAAAAGAAATTGGGGAGAGATAAATGGAAAAGTATAGTAAAGAAATTGTTTATTTGAGTTGAGTGCCAGTGGTGATATTAAGGTGAACATTAAGTCAGAAGAAGAAATTCTGTAGGAAACACTGAAAAAGCTCCTAGTAACCCTCTAATTGCATATTCTCCTATACAGAATTCATAAAATAATCACAGAATGTATAGCCTATCCATTTTTTCAGTTTTATCTTTCAATAAAGAGGGAAACACCGTTATATGCAGTCAGACTACAGAGCAGTAAAACTGTCTGTACAGACATTTAATGTAGATTTATGGACAAAATCCTCCTCCTTTTTTTTTTTTTTTATGCCGATACGAAACACTACTGAATTGTAAATGTAAATTAAAAATACAGTTTTGTTCATCACTGCATCTTATTTTTTACTAATTCAAAGGAAGAGAAAAAGAGCCAGAGAAGGGGTTGAGTCAGAAAAGCTCATATGAAGAACTTCTGCCATACTCCTGGCAAGACTGAACCAAATCACGCCAGAGAATAACAACACCAATGCTGCTGTTGCTACATCTTAAAGGAAATAAATAGAAGCATCCATCTCTGTCCTCTTCATGCTTTCGCTGAACAGAAAGGGAAGACTGAAAGCCAAGAGCACAACAAGTTGAAGATTTTTTTTTTTTGTGAACCTTGAGATGATGGGAAAAACAGAAAGGGAGAAAACTTCTCCAACGTGCTGACTGTTCTTTCATAGTCACCTGCAGTTTCATCCTCATGAAAGGCACAGAAGAATGACTGTGGGAGTAGTAAGCTTCTATTCTCAGAGCAACAGTCACTGGGAGTAGCACTTGGATGAGAAGGCCATTAATTTGAAGAGCTTTATTACAAGCTAAACTGGAAACCCAGCACACAACAGGATTACTGTTTAGCTCTCTGTAATATGTATCTTTTCATTTTCTTTCAAGCACAGTAGCCTGTAGGTCTATAAAGCCATATTTAAAAAGACAACTTTGAATTTGCCCAAAAGAAGTCAAGCTTTTGAAACAGCTGTAGATACAAATTGCACAGAATTAATTTGAAAATGCATACTATGGCATTTTCTGAGATATTACTTGAAATGCATGCTCCTATTTTATTTTGAGAGGATAAAATTCATTCCATAAAAAGACATACACCATTTTTGGCAACCCCTATGGCAAAGTTAACTCAAGTAATCAGCAAATGATGGTATCTCAAGTTCCAGAGTATGGAAATATTGCCTGACTTCATGAAGACCATCACGACCATTGTACAGAACCACAACATGTTTTTGATATTCTCTTTCCAAAAGTTCCCACAGCTCTATGTATTAGGCCACCAGAGGGCAATCCCACACACTCACACAAAAGAAACAAGCATGGAAAATGGGGTGGGAATACTTTTAAGGACCTAAGTCAACACATCAGAGCAAAAATTGGTATAAAACACAGGTTTGCTACAAAATTCTACCCAAAATCCCTCTTTATCCTTACAAATACAACACATCTCTATCTGATTTTTGGACTGGGTTCTTAAAATGGATGCTGCTAAGAAGAGTTTTCACATTTTTGCCTGATGTGAACATGGCCTAACTAGTTATAGAAACAGGGAACTGCAAATGGAACGATACCAAAGTTCAGCCAAGGAAGTGCTCAGCACTTCGTAAATAAACTCTGACAACGTCCCTGGAACTTCTTCAGTGCTATCTATGGTACAGTAAATCTAGAAGTATTTATGAAGCATTTACTTCATGTCAGTGCAGCTCATGGTTTGTATTCTAATCTCCGGTAAATATTATGGCAGTACAGGACATTTTGTGAAAAATGTAAATGTTAGTCTTGTTATCTTTCTTAGAGGATAAAAATACATATTTCATGCGTAAAAGTAATAGTCTGTAAGACATGATTCAGACAGACATGAAAATATGAATTTTCAGGAAAACACCAATAAAATAGAATCTTGGGCTTTTAAAGTATTTTAATACATAATAACTTTAAAGAAAAATAGCATAAAATGAAGTATGCAATTTATTAATTTACATAAACTTTATGACTTTATTTGAAGGCTACATTAAGGGAAAGCAAAAAGAATCCTAGTTTTTCAAACATGCATTATTCCTAAATACATAATAATGGAAATTATTTTATAAGTAATATATGAAAAACTATGTAATTCTATCAAATATTCTTGTTCTGACAGATGAAAAAGATAAAAATCTTTCAAGAGAGAAAAAACATTTGTAGAGAAAGTTCTGCTGAGAGCAGACCTATTTATACCTGATGGTTAATTTGAAAAAGCAGTATTTGATAATCACTTTTTGAATAATAGTCCCTTCTCAGTAGCTTGAGGAGAAATGAGCAGTGAATGTTCATGCATGGGAACACAGAAAGCCTTACCCTGAGCCTCTGAACTTGACAGCCTTGTTTCTCCGTCATTTTCAGAAAGTGACTGAAGTTTGATTCATCAAGCAGGAGATACACTGCAATCCCTCTAGTAGATGCCTCTACAATTTCTCTAAAAATATCCACATCTGTAAACATATCCATAACAATGGCAATGACCTGAATAAAACAGAAAATACACAAATTATTGCACTGTATAAACATATATATAAAACTCTTCACTAGAGCTTGCACTGGGCAGCTAACAGACTAAAATTTTTTACACATCAAAAAGTGCTAATATTTTCCATGTGGTACCACTTAACCTGGAAGACTTTCCAAGATCACTGGTCACAAGTACCAAAGTCCGACAAAAAGTTGTGTCCTGGGTGTGTATGGTGATTGGCTGTACTAGGCAAAGGAAATCCACTGGAAGAGAAGGGAAGGGCAAACCAATATGAATACAGTAGAAAAAATAAAACCACCATAATATAACCACAGTGTGCATTAAAAAAAAAACAAAACAAACAAAAAAAAAACCCAGATAACATTTTTGTACAAGAAGCTTGTTCATCTTCCATCTTCTCTAAAGCTAATGGTTCAAGAGTTTGAGGGAGTCAATAAGCAGACACTGAAGAGCTGGAGGAGTTGAGGACTTCAAGATCCATCCTGATGCAGCAGTCTCACTGGGATTAAATAGCCTCAGCTGGTGAGAGCTTGGTTCAAGAGGATTAGAATGCTGAACACCAGCTACTGATGTCCTTCAACCTATGCGGATAAAGTAAGTATTTCTGATTGGGAAAAGCAATGTCCTGCTAATGGTATTTTTGGGATGATATGCTCAATATCATTAGCAATTTGGGAAGAACTAGTATTGAAGTGTTAGAGGAAATAACAGAGGGAGAACAGATACATGTTTAACTTTTGAAGACAATATTCTTATCCACTAGAGTCTTCATGAAAGTTCCAGTGAGATGTCTCAGGTGCAAGATCAAAACAGATACCAGAGCAGGCTCGATAGCGAGCATGCTTTACCATTTTCACTAATCTTTAAACGATTCGTGCCTCAGCTTTAATAGTGTAATTGTTCAGTTATAATCACTCATCTGATTGTCGAATTGAAACATTTACCTCACTCTCAAAAATTAGTAAATGCTGTTGCACACACACAGGTAGAAGTCTCCAGTCAGTCATCTGAATCACCTTTTTGAATTCTATCTGCTTAGATCTAAAAGACTCACTTATGCCAAACATGTATTTAAACCAGTAGAAATATTAATGAGACCTGAACTACAAAAAATAGAAGTAAAATAACCATGTCATTAGGAAAGGTAAAAAGATAGCTCCTGAAGCAGTAAAAATGAATGGACTTCGCCTTACCATAACATGTCACCTGGCAATAAAAAGACTCTTTACAAATCCACCAGTCAGAGGGGAACTGAATAGTATAAAATAATTCAGTTCTTTCAAAAGTCCTTGGTAATATGCCCATGCACTACCTCATTCATTTCATTGACTTTCTGAAAATAAAATCTAGAAGTGATTTTTAACAGTACAAATTTTATCTCTTTATCTAAACTTTAAATTAAAGACTGAAAGCCACTAAAGTTTCTATTGACTCTATGGACCTCATCACTTTCAGACCACACCTTCTGCTTGGTCTTGTTTCTGAGATACACAAGGTTTACTGAACATGGCAACCCTACTTATTCATCTGTCTAGTTTCACTTATGTCTGAGCAGAAATCTGCCAGCACAGATCCAGTGTGTTAGGTACAAAGACCAAAGTCTCTTCTCAAATAGTTCTGTTTCATTACCTGTGTCCCCCTCCCTCCAAACACTCTAATTTCTCCTTAACCTTTCCTTTTTCTCAGATCTTTTAGAAATAGATACTCATTATATTCAAGGATGTATTTAAATGTAAGAGAGAAATCCTGGATGGATTGATTAGCATACACTGACATGAATACATGAAATATTCAACATCACCAGTACAGCCTTCAAAAATCATTCTAACATTTTCCTATGGCACATACCTAAGATGTTGATCTATTTGCAGCATCTGCAGTTGCAAAGACTAATATATTGGAAACATACAGAAAATAAAGAACAAGAATAAGTAATAAAAACTAAAACCCAAAACTGACTATCTTTATGAAGGGTGGAGAAGCGGAGAAATAAACACATGAGCAAGCAGGCCAGTAAGCTGGTAGCACAGGAGGGATGCATGTACACTGCTATGCAGATATATCATAACTTGGGAATAAACAGGGAAACCCTCTTTGTCTTCACTAGTAGGACTGTTCTTAAACTGTTTAGCTCATTAATTTTGCAGTTAATTCTGCAAAGCATCAGAGTAGTCTTGCAAGAAAAAGTAGCCTTGAAATAGGGATTATATTTTTAAACCTAAAGCTTGTATTAGCTGAAAAATCCTCACCAGATTTAAGTGCACATATACAAAGCCACAGTCGTGATCTAACAACCAGCTGGACATCCACTTTTGCATTCCCTGGAAGCCAAAGATTACTCTAGTTGTATGCCCTCATTAGCCTGCACATTCACTCTTAGCAGCACTCAATTAATTTAGTCAACACAAACATCATTAGGCTCAATTGCTGGAAGAAGAAGAGTGCCAAATGTGAACAATGCATATGATACACATTGATAAGTAAAAGGTCATTTACAGTGATAAGGTCATTTCTGTATACTGATTTCTGTAAATCAGACTAGTTGTTTGATCATAAACTACAGCTTTTGATGTGGAAAGAGTAAATTCCATATATGCCATAGAATATTCTGCCTTCTAAATGTACTGAACTTTATTTTTTTTTTGGGGGGGGTGGGGGAGTGGATCATTACTCCATAAATTTGTCTGCTTTGCAGCAGAAGGTAGTATTGAGCTTGGGGAAGGAAAAAGCCCATGCAGTATTCAGGGTCCCAAGTTTTCATTAATTAAGGAGACCAAGATTAGGCAGTTACTTCAGAAGAGGTATTCTATAGTGTCTATCTATCTCTAATTAAAGCTGTAATAACAGCTGCAGGATTAGTGACTTCTTGCATCACTTTGGAAGGAAAGAGTTCAGTACTGTGTTTTTAAATTTGTTTTTGCAATTGCAGAGCTAATTTCCACCCTAACACTTGTAAGAGGTAGCTACATTAACAGTGGAATCCAGTAAGGCAGAAGAAACTGAGTTCAAACTGCACAAAATAGGTCAGAAAATTGCCTGTTTCTTGTGGGCACGACAATGCTATCCTGTGTCAAGAAAATCCTCCAAAGCAGAACTCTCCAGTGTCATAGAGTAGACTTTGACATAAACAAACTGCCATTTTCTTTCAAAAGCATGTGTTTTCCATAATGTAGAAGTCTTGTCAAAATCAAGCACCAATGCTTTTATAGGAAATACCAAGGCCATTCAACCATGCAGGATGGGTGCAGTAGTTTTCTGCTGAAAGCACCAGAATTCTGGGATAAATTTCCAGTCCTTGAGGAACTGACTAACACTGCGATCAAAAATGACCCCCAGACAAGAATAATTAGGCATTTTACACTTTCAGGGAGGAGAAAATAGTTGGCAGAGATAATGCTGATATTATGCATAGAAAGAGTGGTGCATTTTTGAAATTTGTCATTTGATATTGGAATACATTCTTAAATAAATGTGGTTATATGTAATTTTAATGTGCTTTTCTAGCTTTATGGGTTTTTGCTACTGACTTATTATTTGTTGTTTATTTTATATTTATTGTAGACTATGGAAATGACATTGGCCAAAAGCAAATGCAAGTGATTTTGTTATTCAAGTTCAAAATGGGTCGTAAAGCAGCAGACAACTCGCAACATCAGCAATGCATTTGGCCCAGGAACTGCTAACGAATGTACAGTGCAGTGGTGGTTCAAAAAGTTTTTCAAAGGAGACAAGAGCCTTGAAGATGAGGAGCGTAGTGGCCGGCCATCAGAAGTTGACAATGACCAATTGAGAGCAATCATGGAAGCTGATCCTCTTACAGCTACATGAGAAGTTGACGAAGAACTCAACATTGACCACTCTATGGTACTTTCGCATTGGAAGCCAATTGAAAAGATGAAAAAGCTCGATAAGTGAGTGCCTCATGAGCTGACCCAAAATAAAAAAGTCACCATTTTGAAGTGTCATTGGATTGTGACATGAGACAAAAAGTGGATTTTATACAACAGCCGAGGATAACCAGCTCAGTGGTTAGACTGAGAAGAACCTCCAAAGCGCTTCTCAAAGCCAAATTTGCACCAAAAAAAGGTCATGGTCACTGTTTGGTGGTCATTTGCTGGTCTGATCCACTAAAGCCTTCTGAATCCTAGTGAAACCATCACATCTGAGAAGTCTGCTCAGCAAATCAATGAGATGCACCAAAAACTGCAATGCCTGCACCCGGTATTGATCAACAGAAAGGGCCCAATTCTTCTCCAGGGCAACACCCGACTGCATGTTGAACAAATTGGGCTATGAAGTTTTGGCTCATCTGCCACATTCACATGACCTCTCACCAACCAACTACCACTTCTTTAAGCATCTTGACAACTTTTTGCTGGGAAAATACTTCCATAATCTGCAGGATGCAGAAAATGCTTTCCAAGAGTTCGTCAAATCCCAAAGCATGGATTTTTATGCTACAGGAACAAACAAATGTATTTCTCATTGACAAAAATGTGTTGATTTTAACAGTTCCTATTTTGATTAATAGAGATGTGTTTGAGCCTTGTTATAATAATAATTTAAAATCCGTGGTCCAAAGCCACAGTTACTTTTGCACCAACCTAATAGGAGAGTACATATAAGTGATCAAGTAAAAGTGAAGACAGTACAGAAAACAATTACTATACTAGTCTTCTTCCCTCAAAATTAAATTTAAATAATTTGAGATTGTTACTACTAATCTTCTAATCTTACATGCCAATTCTTTTTTTAAAGTGGTGAATGCTTTTAAACGTTAAAATTTGGTTTCAGTGTAATCCTTACTGAAGAAGAAAATCTGCTGAAGGCAATGAGCACAAAATTACTCATAATAAAGCTGATAGTTTTATCAATTTAAATGAAGGCACTAGTAGAGCCATATTCTTTTATTCTTACTACTACCTTGACTCTAAGACTATGGTTTGCAATAGAAAAGTAAAGCTTCACACATTACTTTAACATTTTAGAAACATTTAAGGATAGGCAGAAAAGTATAGTTCTGTTGAGTAGCACTATTTTTATGCAAATGTTTTAAACCACATATTTTCCCAGTAAGCTGATGTATTTTATTTAATTTGCACAATATCAGGTAAAGTAACATTTTAGAACTCATTATCTCTACACTATCAGATCATTTTAATACAAAGTCCTTTTCATTCTTTAAAAGTTTTTAATGAACTCCAAGTTCAGGAAATGACTCACTCCTGCATAAAATACCAGTGACAAGATTCATTAAAGACAGACACATATTTTGAAGGTTAAAATGAACAACTATAGCTGAAATTTCCTGCAAAATCATGCAGATTCTTGGAAAACAGGAGTTTAAGTACCCAGTAATATGATAGTGCACTGGATGTTATGAGACTGTAAAAAAAGGCTGATATTCAATTCTGTTTATCGATCATGTTATAGGGCCAGGCATTGTTCAAGGAGTCACTAGTTTGAGCCCATTCTCATGCATTATATTTGCTTAAATGGTTCTCACCTTCAGAAACTAACTTTGTTCACAGGCTTACATGGAAAGAAATTGCCAGTCCCAACAGCACAAATACATCTGTTACTATACACCTGAGCATGTCCAGGAGAGGACCACCAAGATGTTCAGGGCTGGAGCACTTGCCGTGTGAAAAGTACATGAAGGAGCTGGGTTTGTTCAGTCCGGAGCAAAGGTGGCTTCAGGGAATTTTACAGCAGTCACCAGTGCATTAGAGGGAAGTTCTCAAGGAGATGAAGCCAGGTTCTTCACAGTGGTGGCAGGCCAAGAGACAATGGTCAAACTGAAACAAGAGTAGTTCTGACTGGATATAGGGAAGAACTCTCATTCCCACAAGGACAGCCCAGCAGTAGAGCAGGTTGCCCAGAGAGGTTGTGCAGTCACAATCCTTGGAGGTTTTCAAGACCCAACTGGATGAAGTCCTGAGCAACCTGGTCAGATCCTATCTCTAGCCCTGCTTTAAACAGGAGGTTGGACTGGACACCTGAGGTCCCTTACAATTGACCAAGTCTGTAGTTCAATGATTCAGAGATCCCCACTCCCATCAGTGTCAAAATTCAAGCATATTTTGCCATGTTTTGTAGTAATTATAAACTTTGCTGTGAGGCTTAAATAAAACAGACAGGGACTATAAATAAATAATACTGAGAAGTAAAGGATTTCCTCTGGTTTACTTCTCTCATTTTGGGAATAAAAACCAATGGATTAATCTTCATGGGTCAATTTTAGGACATAAAAATCAACCCTTTTAATGGGTGTATACTGAAATTAAGGCATAGATGTAATTAAAGGCCTTCACTGCTAGGGCTCTGTAAGTCTATATTGTGAACTACTGACAGTTTCATTATCCCAGTATCTTCACTCCTTTCACAAGCACTAATTATAATCCTTTAAAGGATATCTTGCAGAGTGTGTCATTTAACACCTCCTTTGCTATAAACATTCAAGAAAAGGAATCCTCTAATGCAATTGCTTCCTTAGGTCAGGCTTTACTAAATAACCTAGTAGGGAATAATGCTACAGACCTACCCTACATTGCAAGAGTATTGATTTCTTGTAACCTAGTTGGGGTTTTGGGCACACTATGAAAAAATCCGTATTGCTGTACAGTGCTCTTGAACACCAGCACCCTTCTTCATCTCAAGACTGAAGAACCACATTTCAGACAGAATTGTTAACTCTATTTTCATTGACCTTTTCCCTGATATTCCAGTCAAATTCCTTTTCACAGATGTCTGTTTTGGAGAGAATCTCCTTGTGGCACAGGCTTGGTGCTATCTGAATCTGGCTTTTCTCAGAGAGTTGGCAGGTCGTGACGCTTGCAACACCGCAGAAGGAAGGCACGGTATTGCATGCCTTGCTGTTTGCAACAGGTAGCAAATTCACCAGGGGGGTTTCAGGAATCATAAGAGAGACAAATTTTGTGATCCATACAGATAGCCTTCCCACTGGTAAGCTATATAACATGACCCACACATTATTGTAGGGTTTTTTAATTATTTTATGCTGTTGTTTATGATTGAGGGTCTGGATTCAGCTTATGATTGCAGCAATTTGTATTAGCGGCATCCTAATAATTCAGCTGATATCTACACTTTACAGCACTGTTGCTAACACCAGGGTGCTCTTAAGATGATCGTTCATTAGTTTTGTATTAATTTTCAAAATTAAACACAGCCTTGAAATGCTTTGCACAACACTTCCTTCCATTGCAAAACATAATTTGAAACCATTGTGAGTTGCACCTGAATATCTCAGGCAACCTTCGGGCTGATCGAATTGCTGAGCTCCCCCATAGCAAGTATAACACATCCAAAGTCGTGAGATTAAGTGCCAAGGAGAGGTATAATGGGGGAGTCCTCCTCTATAAACAGTCCAGATACAATGATACAAATAGTAATCAAACATCTGAGTATGATCCATTCTTGTACAAGTACTGTAGCAATGTAGTGGAACAAATACTCAGATGATTTACACTTATGCAACCTCCATGAAGTTAATGCCACTACTTACAGTAAATTATCACCAAAATTGGCTTCCTGACATCATATTTAACTTATTTAACTTGGCTCTGCATTCAGAGAGCAATAGACCATAACCACACAGTGTACTTCGAGATGTTCTTCCATTATTGCATTCTTTAAAAGCAATTTAATTAACTGCAGGGTGAAGTCTGGCACTTTACCATAACAGGCAACAACACTACCTCAGAGGAAGCTGTCCTAACCCTCGGTATCCTCTTTTCCTCCTGCTGCTTGAAAAGCATGTTTCTGACATCAATTCTGAAAACACACAAAATGTACAACTCAGAACAGAATATGTCTCCTGTTCTTATCACCAAGCCTCAGTTCATCATGTCACATACTACCTAAACAAAGTAAGTATTTTAAGGTGAGAACTAAGTTTAAATGGAATAAAAATTAACTGCAACATGTACATCGTCCGTCTTCAAAAACCACAACCGTTTCTCTCTGTAACAGGATGTTAGATATGCTCAACATCAATGAAAATTCATAAAGAAGAGTCACTATCCAGAAAACAAAAGGGAAACTACTCTTGTAGAAATCTCCTGCAAAACAATATGGAAAACCAATGCAAAATATTCTCAGAAGATTATGAATGCAAACAATCACATAAATCACTATTTAAATAGTTTAACTGTGTAGCCCACACGGTGAAGACTTATCTCTTCTGCCCAAAACATGTAAAAAAGATGTGTGGTCAGGGAACTTTCTAGCTATCAATAAGGGGGAAAAATTTTCTGATTCTGGCAGCAAAAAATGATATGGCAGTGAAAACAGCAGCTCTGAAGAAGGGTGGGATTTAACTTTGAAATAAATACGCTGGGAAAATTCATCTTTTACAATGTATCATCTTCTACTTACTACCTGACAATTTTGCCTTTTGCCCAGTTTGGCAACTTTTGTGCAGCTTACCGTGTCTCTTAAAAAGTGGATCAGAAGCTCAGGATTAGCTCTTTCACAAATGAAGCTAAAACCAACCCAAAAGTTCTCTGAAGTGCAGATAAGATTGTTTTCTCTGAAAAGTGAATGTACAGTAGCCTTCTGCATTATCTTTCAGAAAGCTGTTGCAGACTGAGCTAGCACGTCACACGTTCTGCCTTAAAATTACACCCTCAGTGTTACCGCTCCAAATTTATGCAACTGGAAATTTTACAGGTGAGTATCTTGCAAAACATATGGGAGTGAGCTACATTAATTCTATAAATGTGATCTGTATCTATGGGTTTGGTAGTTGTTATTCTGGCTGAAGGATTAGTAAGAACTCAGTTTGAGCAGACCGAATTAGAGGAGATACCACCTTGCTGTGGCCGGCTGTAGAGGCAATAATTCCTCTGAAGCTTTGCTTCCGCACATGCAGAATTGAGTTTCAGCAAGTCACAGAGATGAAAGGAGGGAAGGGGATATTCTGGGGATTCTGCATGGGGACTTTCCAATAAGCATTTAGAAACACAATCCTTGGAAGAAAGGAAAGAGCAAAAATACTCTGCAAAGAAACAGCTGTTGCTCAGTGACTGGCATATCTCAAACAAGAAAAGATTTACCTAAATCTGCAAAGAATCGTCATGAATGATTAACACAACAAGCATTGATGATGCTCACTTTTAACACCTTCCTTTCTGTTTGCAATGCTCCCACCAATAACTAAACCACTTTTGTCTTAAACAAGCAAGCTGTGTCCTGTCAGTGCGAACAGAAAGGAGCAGAGGTCCTACAGAGAAGCACATGAGGCAGCAGAGAAAATCCTTGGCATGACAGAGGGAACATGTTTGGGAGCTTGCTCTGCCCTTTCTTCTCTTGCCATTAATGTCATTGCTTTATTCTCAGTGCCATGTGTGCTGCAGCTGGTTGGGTGGCAGGATTTTAATATTTGTATTTATCTCTTCAGAATTCAGTTGCTATTTTGGGAAGCTGCCAAGCTTTTCCTGAGGAAAGCAAACAAAAAAGAAATGCCAGTTTTTTTTGTCAGCTTACAACTCAGCTATACCAGAATGGAAATTCATGACAAAAATAAAAGGTACTTCTCTAGCCTCTGGCTTTCTCTATGATGAATTTCAAAGGCTCGCTGCTTCAGAAATTATTTTTTATTTAAAAGATTACTAGCAGCTTGAATATGTGGGTTCTCACCAGATCTCTTAATATTTAAGGAATGTTCAGGCTACTTGAATTAATATTGTAATGTTGTACTTTTTATTTTAAATTTGTTTGTAAGTAGAAGTACTTGTTTATTCATGTGTGCATTACTTATGATTGCTCCAAAACAAACAATGTGCAACCATGTGATAAGCTTCAATTATTTTCTTTAAAAGTGCCAATAGCAATTAGAACTAAGCTCTTCATAAATTTTGCTTTTTTATTTGCGGTGCAGGACTGAAAATGTCATAGGACAGCCTCAGAGACCAGCTACAGTTTGAAGACTTCTGCCAAAGAATTGCAGTACTAGTAAGAGCAGCAGACGCTCCTAGACACTTCTACCTGGCAAAGGAAGTATGAGTTGACTACCGTGTGGTTAAGAACTTTTCCAAAACCTGAAAGAATGGCTGTCTTGCCTTGCCATACATAACTAGGAACATGGGAAAAAGCCATCATAACCTCTGGGGTGCAGGGGGGCGGGAAAATGCAAAGAGGCATAAACATTTCTTAAATGTACTAAAATTGTCCACTCAAATTGCTCCTGCTTACAAATATTCTTCATGCCAAGGTAAACTAGACAGGATGCCAACACTTCTGAGGGCTTTTTCTGAGATTCCCTTCAAAAAATATTAAAATAATTTGCTGCTTATCAAAGAGTCAAAGTAAATGTCCGAGATTTCAGCTAATCTGGGTAACAATTCTTGAAAAGATGTCGGGTTTTTTGCCACCTTTAAGAGTATATTTTGGTGAGGTTTCTCAGACTGGGAATGGATAAATTTCGAGTCAGTCTGCTTTCTCATTGCTCCACTCAGTTTCCTCAAGAATCCTGTATAAACACATTGTCAACACTGAAACTCACTTCCTGAGAATTTACATATATTAAGCCACTAGACAATGTATAGAAAACCACAACATTAGTGAACATTTACAGGCTGTGGAGTTTAAACTATAAAACGGAGCAACATTTATTTAAACGAGACAACTTCGTTGGTATTTGTTAATTAGACATTTGGAAACAATGAAAGATTCTCTTAGTCAAAGGCATATTTAGAAGAATAAGAGATGATTCAGACCCACTTTTCTAGAGTGGGAAGAATAATTTTGCTTTTGAGTTTGATTATACAGGAGCTGTGCACTGTTTGTCATCTTTGAGACCTGAATAGTAAACACATGTTTCTGAAACGAAATTAAATGAGAAGAGTCAAATATATATAATACTAATAGTTTACAAATAAATGATATATTTAAAATATCCTGCACTGAGTTCAATGTTTCTCCTAGTATATATATATTTCAGACAAAAAAAATCCAATAAAACATAACGGTATTGTTCAGTTGTATAATACTGCTTGAAATCCCTTGTCGTCACTTACAGGAATGAGTATGTACTACCAAGTACATTGCACATGTAAGAAAAGAATCAAAAAAGAAAGGCAGGGACATAAGACAGAGGAGACCCTGGAAATAATGGAGGTACATGAAAATCAGTGTTTCAAAACCTCCCCTACTTCATGGTACAGCAAAGGCAATACTAAAATGGAGAGGGCAGTCATCAACAGAGGCTCCCGTTACTTTTTCGAAATAAGTGGGATAATCTTGTATTTGCAATAGTCCATTGCAACAGAGTAGTATTTTTTACAAGTCTGCCATTAGCAGACCTGGATAGTTTACACCTAAGACAGTGACAGAATTCCCTGCTCTGCTGGTGGTCATTTTAAATTAAACTTTTGAGTATCAGGGAAATCACGTTTATGTCTAATATTGAAAAAACAGCTTGATGACCAAGCTGGTTGCTCAGCCTGCCTTCTGAAAGGAAAACCAACACAAAAATAACTGAATAAAGGCTAATTATATATTTAGGGAAGGGCAAGTGGTAAAAAAAATATATATTTTCAAATATTGCTTACTTCACGCTTTTTCAAGATTACAGCTTTTATATTGAAGTTCCTACACGTGATTAAGAGTCATTAATAGACACATGAGGTGCAGACACTTAAGGACTGATTAATGGCCAGCTTTTTACATCAGTTGTCCTGTGAAAACATTTTAATTGCATATGAGTATTTCTAGTTGCTTGTAGGACTCCATCATATTAAAGATTTTCATATTATTGTCACAAAAGTGCATGCAAAATCACTATAATTTACTGATCCTTGTCCCTTCCCTCCTTTCTTCCCTTTCTCTTCCCCTCTCCCTCTTTTCCTTCTGCTCCTTCACTCTCTTAATTCTTTCATTCTCCCTTTCTCTGCCTCCCGTCCTCCTTCACAAACTTCAAACTCAGTTAAATTTGAGATTGGAAAAAAAACCCCTGATTTTGGATACTGAATGTGGGCTTAAAATGGGTTCTTACGCATTTTATGCAAACTTCAAAAAAGTCACTTTTATTACATATTTATGACTGCATTGTTGTTATGATAGTCAAAATAAAGTGTTTGGTTCTTGCTACAAATGCTATATACTTCACTGCCACTGATTTCAAACCTTTTAGATGTACCTAATTCTGTTTAAGGAGCTCAATTCAATATGGTCATACTCTAATATGGTCAGAGTAAACGAGAAAAATACAGAATCCAGGTTGTTTAAAATTACTGGTCACAGGTCAGAGATGGGTCAGTATTAAGGAAAACCAACAATCCTCCTGTATAAATAGAAGAGGATGAACAATGAGAAGTTTCCTCAGTGCTTATCAGTGACAAATTCTCTGTTCACATCATATGTATCTTTAAATTTTTTCCAGTTCAGCTACATGGCAAAATGCATTCATAAGTAAAAATACCATGCCTGGAAAAATACCTATATTTATGTTGCTAAAAAAAGCAGCAGAAATTATGTCAGATCACTATTCTGCAATATGTATTACAGACATCATGTTTGCCTGCATATGTCTGTATGGTGTATAATTACATCTGGACACCAAGTAAACAACCCAACCAGATGACTGTAATTATTTATTTTTTTAAACAAGGTGCCACTTGAGCAGGAACCTTCACTGATACTCAGAAGCGGCGAGTTACACCACCTGCTTATAGAGCAGCTACAGCTAATGGTGCAACATGTTGCTAATGACTGCATGCTGGCAGGCTGCATTTCAATTTCACCTATTTTAAAGACAGGTTGTGAAACTAATTAATTAATTATTGTCTGCAAATTATGTTGAGATCCTCAGGTGAAATCCATTACCTTGGCATGCTAGATTATTTATTACAGATTAGGTGAAAAAGAAAAAAATAATTGCCAACTAGTCTGAAAGCAGCAGAATGTCCTAAAGATAAGAAAAGATTAATCTAGTTAACATGTAATTATGTGCAGCTTTTCAGGAAGAAAACAAATTCAAATTTTTATGCACATTACCATGTGGACCAAGATGGCTGAAAGAATAGAAAAGCAATTAAAAAACCCTTGCTCAAATCTCCTGTGAAGCAAACTGAAATGAAGCAGATAAGTAACTCTACAATTCTTGTAGACCCCAGTGGAGTGGATAGTGAATTGGAACTAAATAAGGTAGTAAACAATATTTAATTCCTGGATCAAGTACAACATTAAAAAAAAAAACAACCAAAAAAAAAAAAAAAAACCAAAAAGCAAAACAAAACAAAAACCACCACCAAAAACAAAAACAAAGCCCAAAACAAACAAACCAAAAGAGAGGAATTAAAAGTTAAATTATTACTAGTTGAAAGAGGTACAATTTCAGTAATTACACTATGCTTTAAGATATTGTATTTAAAAAAAAAAAAAAATTTAAAACTTTCTAAAAGCTGACAGTTCTTATTCAAAGGTGAATCTTACCTATATTGTAAGACATTTGAGAGAGTAGCAGGTCAATGGATATTGAAGGAAATTAATAGAAGCAAGTATAAAAAATGAAAACAAACATTTATTTCTTTCCGCCAAGTTTTTTGCTAAACTGATGTTTTAGTCTCTATGTGAGCTGAATTTTTAATAACCAGCTTTGTCAGACAGCAACAAGCCATACAGTTTAATAATGATCTTGGTGACGCTTTATTTTTTTGTACATGCAGTTAGCATCAGCTTTCACTGATCTCCATACAGCTCCTCAACAAGGCCACAAGAGAAGTATTAATTCATCATCTGCAATTAGATAATGCAATTATGCAAAATCACAGAAAGATTATTTGGTCTTTGTGATAAAGTCGGATCAGCTAATCATAATAATTGCTATCTAGTAGCCTTTCCATTTAAATGTCAAAATTTATTATTAATGTTTAAAAGTTTGTTCAGTATATTGATAATATTTTCTTGAATGAGAGCCCTAGGCCACCTCCAGGATGCCTCTGGGGAGGAGCAGACACAAGGCCGGGCTGCAGGACAGGGTACTGCAAGCCAGACTCCATTGCCTCAGCCACAGACAAGTACGGCCATCCCATGCTCATGCTGCTCCGCTCTTGCTTCTCATCTTCACAAGGATAATGCAAAGCACTCATTCATGAATGAATAAAATGAACAGCTATTCAAATAAATGAGTTATCAGCATGCAAGTAACCGAACTCTCTATACTCAACTGAGCTAGTGACCAACATGGTAAGTTAATAGGGTTTTATTAATGGTTTGAAGGGAAACATGTTATCACAAGTCTTCCATTGTACAACCTCATGTATGTGAGATCATTAATTACCCTTTCTACAAAATATTCCTCCTGACGTGCATCACATGGCAGTTCACACACACACAACCCATCTGGGTAATGATAATCAGAGATGTAATCATGAAACCTGCTGCACACCTGCAAGAAATGCAAAGACCCCACTAGGGCAAGGGAGTCTCTTCCAGAACATCACAGCAGGCACCCTGATTTAAGAAAGGAGGAAGAAAAGTGGCCTATAAATAACGGGGTCAGACTTTTTAACAGGACCTGTTACGACAGGACAAGGGGTAATGGCTTTAAACTAAAAGACAGGAGATTCAGGCTTGACATGAGGAAGAAATTTTTTTACAATAAGGGTGGTAAAACTCTGGCACAAGTTGCCCAGAGAGGTGGTAGATGACCCATCCCTGGAGACATTCAAAGCCAGGCCGGATGGGGCTCTGAACAACCTGATCTGGTTGAAGATGTCCCTACTTATTGCAGGGGGGTTAGAATAACTTGACTTTTGAAGGTCCCTTCCAACCCAAACTATTCTATGATTCTACGATGAGAAGAAAATGAGCCTCACAGGCACCCACTGCAGCTCTTCAGTAGCTTTCTTTGAGAGGTTCTGTGTTTGTGCCAGTGAGGCCCTTGCAGCTACAAAACATTCCCATGCTGAATAAATGTATACCTCAGGGGTATATACTCTAACAAATGTGAGGAGACGAAAATTCACTAGTTTTGCTATTAAAAAGAGAACCTGTCTAATCGTAAGGAACAAAAGGCAGGAACACCACTGACCAAACCACCCACGGGCTTATATTAAGCCACACTCTGTTGGAAAATTTGCTCTTGAAAAATGTGCCAAGCATGCTAATAGCTTAATATAGTGTATGACTTGAGTTCCTTGAAATAAGGATGGAGATGAGAACTTGCAATACCTCTGTGGAGTAGAAGTGAAAATTTTATTCCAAGAACACTTTGGAAAACAACTGTCTTTAGATGCAAACTAGCACCTTTCAAATAAGCCTTTGCTCTTATGAAGTACCTCTCTAATCTCAGGAAAGATCTCCCCCTGGGTAACCTGCCCAGTCCAAATTCCTGCCAGTAAAGCTCTCTGTACCAGACTGTGCATGTGTGCTCAACTAGAAACCATGTCTGCTGTAACGCAGTGGGTACACGTGCATGTAGAGCATTGCACGCATTTATATGCGTATTGACTGAAAAAGAAGTATTTACCTCCTTCCTTTAGTTAAAAAAAATTCAAACCATTGACAAAAGTGTGGAAAAAACAGCATTTGTTTCAGATGTAATAACAGGATGGCGTTCAGCCTTTTTTCTTGCTCACTTAAAAATGTGTCCAGCTTTTGCTGTTCTTCAGAGTCTCTCTTTGTCATTTTGAACCTGTTCACAGATGTCGGTGCAGTTCGCACTCACTAGAGAGACGAGGTGCAGCATTCAGGAAGGAATTTTTCGGGGAGTTTATAACTTTTGGTCAACTGTGACCAGTAGTTGCTAATTAAAAGACACTCCAGTCTCTTATCAGTCATATAAAATATAAGATACATTATCTTAATTGACATGGGAACAATTTCTGCAATGAAACAAGAGTCAGGTATGCAACAGATAAGACTTTCATGACATCTACGTGGGTGACAGAACATTCACTGAAATGCAACCTAAACTAGAAAGTGTACTTCGAATGAACAAGAAAAAAGATATTCTCTTGTTTCTCACAGCCGCACAGAGGAATACTGTGAGAAAAGGTAACAGCAGAACATGGGCAGATATTGGAGAAGCAAACAACTCTTTGCCTTGTATTTGCATATGACTGAAATATTTCTGCTTGAACACTCACTTGTCCCATCAACAAGAACAAACATACACATAAAAAAGTTTTAAACCCTTAGAATCACCCAAGAAAGTGGACTCCAGCTTAAGCTCTTGCAGCTGTGTTCACTACCCCTAATACATGAGGACTCCAAACTACGTATGTCTTCACACATCCCTCTGAGCTAATATTCGTATTTATAGAGGAGGAGCCTGTGTCCTAAGAGGAATTTGTATACAAGTCTTCCAAGTCCTAAAACCAATGCTTTTAATCACAAGACTTATAACCAGCAAAAATAAAAGGATACAAAGAATAACATGTTGTTCTTTTAAAGGATGTAAAAGGTCTTTGAATTTATACAAATGCATGGAACTAGAAAAGCATGTGAATCACTCCAAAAATAGAGCATTTCATCTAGTTTAAAACTTACTGAAGCCTTCCACTTCTCTGTCATAAAAGACTTGGAAAAATAACCAGAAACAAATAAAAAAAAGGCAGCTTTTTGAATTCCTCTTTCATGACTTACAATAACACTTCAGTACATATGGAAAACTTCTAATATGAAAGCACAAACCATTTCATAAATGTGGGAATAACATTATTACATCTATTTTTATCTGGGAAACTGAAAATATATAGGGTGTGTGCATGTGCGTGTCACACCGCTCTCTTGTTCAGGGACATCTGAGTCAGCCCATCGCTAATTAGTTTTGTGACTGGAAACAGTCTAGTCAGGCTGATGTGATGCTTTGGGAAGGTGAAGACACCCTGCTGCTTGTCAGTCTCCTCACTGCACTTTACCCTGCCATGCGAACAAATCCTCAGAGGCTAATGCCCTGTATTTACAAAGATGCTGAGCATCCCAAAGTCCCTCTGAAAGCAATCCCTGCAGCTACTCAGCAGCGTGAGCTGAGCCTCACCCTCCAGTCCCACACTTTAAATTCTATGCACCTCTTTTGGCTGATTGTCATGTTGAGTGATGAGAGAGACAAGCAGGAAGTTCAGGCTGGCTTGGTCCGGTCATGGGCTTCTTCAAGTAAATTCCATCATTTAGAGAAAAGTGATCATACAAAAAAAATATGACCTTCTGAACAATTACGAATTAGTTACCCAGACGTGCTGACTGTAAGGCTGGCACCCAAGTGTTTTAAGGTCAGATTTATTCTTAGTATCAGCTCTTTGAAGATGCAACAGTGCCAGACTTGTGTTGTGCAGGGACTCAGATTTCATTATCATAAGCGTCCCTTCTGGCACCAAAATCTGTGAATCTCTTGGTTTTATAAACCTCAGCTGATTTTGCAGTCTGGAAATGGCTGCAAAGATGAAAAGAGAGGGCCCACAAATCTGATAACAAGCTATGAGTTTTTAAAGGATACAAATATTGATTATTGTTTGCCCAGTCATTTTCCAAATTAATTTCCAGTGAAATTAATTAGAAAACTCTATTTCAAATGGAAAGCAATGCCAGGGCCCATGGAGAGGACAGGCGAACACAGAACAAGCAGCAGCATGAAATCAAGAAGATGACTGATTTATAAAAAAAAAATCATATTCCTTAAAATATCAGAATTGCAGCTAGTCTTCGGGGAGGGGGAAAGATCACAGCTACATTAACAAGCTGAAAACTAAAGCCTTGTTGCTGGGATTTTGAGGGGAACGAACCTGTAGTGTGGGGAGTCTCACTGGATGCAGTGCTGAAGGTTCGTTCTCTTCAAAATCCCAGGTACAAAGCACCCAAGAGCATGCAAAAACTGCAAATGAAACACTGAGGAACATTTGGCAACTTGCAAACAAAAGAAACATTTAATTTGAGATTTTCTTGGTTTTGTGGTTCAGGGAAAATTTGAGAAAGGAAGGAAAAAGAGTGTACAGTTTATTAACATTAAAATCCCCCCCTGGACAACATGCAGACCTTCAGGAGCCAAGGACAACTTTGAAATAAATTAAAAATATCCTAAGTGAAATGCCATTCTCAGTTTTCCTAATGTGTTAATTTAGTTAAATATGTTAATAGTTAACATGAAAGAATGTTCACATACATATATTCATAGGTATTTTGCATTTCAGCCTATGTGGTGCAACATTTACTGTGGCAGCTTCTGACAGTAAACTTTTCAATGAAATTCCAGTGTGTGTGTGCATATTTATTCCTATAAATATAATGTAACCTGTTTACACAGATAATTTGAAAAGTATTTAATGTCACTTTTCCCCTTTTTTATAAATAAATAGATTTCCCCTATTGCCTTTATATAGTTTATAGTAACAAGACTAAACAAACCATGTCGCTTTATGTTTTACTATTTCAAGCTAAAATCCCATCTAGAGCCACAGAGAAGCAATTTAACATCAAAACTAGAACAGATCAATGCCTGTCACTTACATTGCAATTGTTATGCACTTTATCCACAGCTAATCAAAAAATTTATATACTATGATGGGAAAATATAATTCAGCGTATTTTTTAGTTTAACTCAGCACTATAGGATTTAGAGGAAATGGAAGAATTTAGTAAAAAAAAAAAAAAGAAATAAAGTCCAAGATCATTTTTAATTTATATGTTAAGATACATACCATATTTTTTAAAATTTTTCTCCCTAGGCAAATAACTCAAAGCCTGGTCAAAGTGATTTTTTTGCATGATTTCCAAACAGAAGAATATTTAGTGTAATTATCAGTAACATCTCCGCTGTTCACAGAATTATGTTAGGACAGCAATGATAGGTCAGCAATGCCTCCAACAGGCATCAAAACGTTTTTTCTGCACTTCTGTGCCTAAGCTTTGTGACACACATTCAGTCAAGACTGGTCAAAGAGTTCGACAAAATTTAGACCTCTTAAGGAAAAACTTAAACTGAGGTCCATTTGCTTTTGCATTCATTAAACTGTGAATCCCCATAGAAACTGTATGAAAACAAGCAGTTTTGAGTAAGTTCCATTTGGGTTTTTAAAACTAGAAACTCTCTGTGAACATCATGGTGAACTGAAATGTAGCCAACAATATTCTTGTTACTTCTGAGTATCTTTAAAATGAGACAGAGATATTTCTGTATTTGGAATGAAAATGCCACACTTTTGTTTCTAATTCGGTGTAGATTTTCACATTGTATAATGCTATATAACTGTGCTGCTAGAATGTTTCAGTCAATGTACTTTGCTGGAAATCCCCAAAAAATCTTCAAACATCCGGCTTTTTGTGTTCTTCTTAAACTAATCACATTCTATGGAAAGAAGTCTGTCAAAGATAATCTTTTACTTCTGATTTCAAATATACTACTCAGGCTGGTAACTTCAATGGCTGCACTGAAGTACTATTGCTACAAATTTCAGCTGTTAGATCTTTTCTGTTTTCTAAATAACTGTATTTTTGTTACGCATAGTCTATTACCTTAAAAACAGAGAGCTGGATGAGGCACTAGAGAGTAACAGATTACATTGAAATGCTTTCTTCTTTTACTTCTTATCTCAAGAGGGACTACTTTGTATAATTAAATGCAGTGAGTCACCTCCTGAGATCGTATAAGCAATGTCTCTCCACAGAATTTACCAGATGATGAAATTCTGATCCCTAGGATTTTTTGAAACACCACTAACAAAATTCAAAATAATTATGCCTATCTATGTACACACAATTTTGTATCAGCATAGTGTCATAATTGTCCATGAAACAATTTCTCAAGGTGTTTTGTTGGTGGTGGTTGGTTGTTTTTTTGTTTATATTTGTATGTGTGTGTGTTTGGTTGGCTGTTCGTTTGTTTTTATTTAAGAATATGCAGCACTTAAAAAACAAAGCCCATCAAATATTTTGGACAGCTCTACCATAATAACAAAATTCCAGACTTGCACTTCTTACCGTTTTTTTTTCATTTTTCTTGCTTGCATGTCAGCATGCATGAGAAAGCATGTGTGCTTTTAATACATATTTTGCAATCATTTCTAAAGCCTTAGAGTACAAATTGAGAAATTTCTCTATGGAGTTTTCCTGACAGTGTATTTGCGCTCAGTAAGCAGACGTAATGTGGCAGAAGATAATGAAGCCTCTATCCCCGATACAAACTCTCAAAGTTTGCTAGCAGAGAACTCCATCATTTTGGTTCAGGCCATTTATACAAAGTTAGAGGAAAAAAAAAAAGTTATTTGATAGACATTATAGATCGGCAAAAACTATTCTTGCTGCTTATGCATCAACATGATAAATTAGTTTTGCTCTTGAATTTCTTGTTAAGGGACCAGCCTGTCTTCTATAACATTCATATGTACGTCCATTCCTTTGGGTTAGACTTCTGTGGGACCTGAGCTTGTATGGGCATGCTGGGGTCAGTAAATGAAAACTGAGTGCTGGAATAGCATCCTGGGAAGGGAAACCTTTCCACCAGTTTCAGTGCCTTGCTTGAGTTTCAGATACTCAGTTCTTCAATGCAGTTTTTCTTTTGAATTAAAAAAATTACAGGAGTCTGCTTGGACACGTTATACTTTTCTTAGTTGCTCACAGTGGATGGAGATACATGCTCATTTTGTACTACAAGTTTACCATGGCAGGATTTAAGAGAAAGAGATTATTTAAATATTTTAAATCATATTTTTAATGATACATGGTCAGAACCCTAGGTGTCAATCCCGCAAACACATATGTATGTTAACTTAATGGAACCTCTTGTGTACAGGTAGTATAGTATTTATATCCTCTCAGGATTAGGGATCTAATTTTGTTTCAAGAAGCAAAAAAAGGTATCTTCTTTGAACAAGTAATATGTTTTCCTCTCTCTGCCCCTTACTAAATACCTATGAAATTTCTTTTCAAGTTTCATTAATGTATTGTTTGACAAAATTAGATGAAAATCAGTTGTGTATGCAAGTAATTTTTGTAATTAAATAGGCTATTGGAATTTCTGATACATTAATGCTCTACGTCTAACCTTCATCCTTGTTGCCAAGAGTTCAATTTATTGCAAAAAAAGAGGGCAAATCAGACATTTCTATTCAGAAAATATACCTCCTCCAACATTTAATCAGAAACCTGCCAATAAAATTGAGCTATTTGACTTGCAATTCAAAAGCATTGCTGTATTTCTAATATCATGACTATGGTTTACCTCTTCTTACTGGGAGAGATAAGGAAAAGATTCAAATCCCCCACTGCAAGCACTGGCTTCAGGTGTGCTGACTGGCACCCTCCAAAGCATTCATGTTTCTTTATGACCTATGAGGGAGCTCACATTCCCATATGACACCAGGCACTGCATCCAAGAAAGATGCCAAAGGTACCTAAAGCAGGAATTAAATACCTCTGGCTGAGGTGTACAGAATCACAGAATGTTAGGGATTGGAAGGGACCTCAAAAGATCATCCAGTCCAATCCCCCTGCCAGAGCAGGAACACCTAGATGAGGTTACATAGGAAGGCATCCAGGTGGGTTTTGAATGTCTCCAGAGAAGGAGACTCCACAACCTCCCTGGGCAGCCTGTTCCAGTGCTCCGTCACCCTCACTGTGAAGAAGTTTCTTCTCAAATTTCAGTGCCAATTTCCTGTGTTCCAGTTTGTATTTGTGCCCCTTGTCCTATCGTTGGTTGTCACCGAGAAGAGCCTGGTTCCATCCTCGTGACACTCACCCTTTATATATTTATACACATTGAGGTCACCCCTCAGTCTTCTCCAAGCTAAAGAGCCCCAGCTCCCTCAGCCTTTCCTCATAAGGGAGATGCTCCACTCTCTTAATCATCTTCGTAGCTCTGCGCTGGACTCTCTCAAGCAGTTTCCTGTCGTTCTTGAACTGAGGGGCCCAGAACTGGAAACAGCACATCTTTTCCTTCCTTTTTACTCCTCCAAAAAGCATGCAGAGCCCTGGCCTTGCAAGGCTCCGACGTTCACACAGAAGAGTTTCCTGGGGTCTCAAGAGCCCATTGCAAAGACACTGTTTAACTCCTCTGAGCTTCAAGTCAAAGCACTGAGACCTTTCTTGGGACAGAAATCCTGTAACAGGAAATTGTAATCCTGCATCACAGCACTTCAGATCTGGACTGCACTTCCATCATTAAATTCAACTTATGCATAAGAAATCAAATAATCTTGTTAATTAGATTTCTGGTGCAAGTGTCTTTCTGTCAGCAAGCCTAGAAATTGTGAATGAAATAGATAATGATATTATAGAAAAAATAACTATTACAGCTACTGTACAAGTAATCATTTCTGCATTACTTAATGCCTGTCAGTCATGTAATATCTCAGCCTAGTAAACACAGAGTGCTAAGACATGAAATAAGGAGAGAGCAAACAAATAAACAAACAGAAGAATCATTCATAATTCACAGTTTCATCTCTATGCTTAATTTTTTCACTTCAAAAGTATCTCCTTTCACCAAAATATTTTTGTTACATTGTAAAGCAGCTTTCTGTAGATTTGTAACAGTACATACTCCTGTAAGAGCTGGATCCGTTGATGGCTGATATTTTTAGGCCCATCCTCAGCAAAGACAGGTTACAGATCTCTATCAACCAGACACTGTGCAGCCACATATACCTGTCTATTATTTAAAAGAAACCCACACCCTTGACAGTGACTTTTCAGGCAATTATTACATACCTGCACTAATCTGCTATCAGGCAGTGCCAAGAAATTATCAGAACAGCAGATAGCTTCAGATAATATGGTGCTCTGTCATGCTGGATGGAGATCTGGCTGCTTTGACAAGCGGTATCCTGCTGGCATTTGAGGGAAATAAGATTTGCTGACTGACACTGTCACTTCTGTTCGCTGCCTCTGATGTCTCTGATCAGGAGCCACAGCTCACTAGCAGTGAATTCTGCACAGCTTAAAAAGGGCTGTCCCTTGGTGGGCATTTGTTGAGAAAGATCCAGAGAATCAGCAGGCACTTACTCTTCTTACGTGCTGGTTATTTCATCTCATCCTCATTTTTATTTCTGGCTTATTGAGCATCAAAAGCCTAGCAGGAAAACACTAACTACAATACCATCTGTGGGCTGATGCCACTCAGATTCACCTGAATTAGAATGTGTTGTCTGGTGCTTTACCTAGTGCTTAAACCATAATAAAGGGAGCTTACTGAGCTGAAGTGCAGCCTGCTTGGCAAAAAGTGCCTGCAGCTCCAGGAAACAGCATGAAAATGAGGCTGAGATGTTATATCTGCTGCTGTTTGAACTGAAGGCACACCCATTTGTCTACCTGAACGCACAATCCTGCGCTACTCTTTTAGCCTGACTGCAAGTGGATGAAGCAGATATCAAAGTTTTCTTTTCATCTCTATGAGATTCGGTGCATAACTTCTCGTATTATCCTATCACCCAGCTTCATCTTCTTCAACAGGGTTGCTGGCAGAAGTGAAAAGGCCTGAGGAGATCTGGTGCCGCAGTTAGCAAAAACCCCTGGATGAAAGACACAGCACAGAACTTTTCTGAAGGCAGCTTCATGCCCACACACCTTGCTGAGGAGAGCAGGGGTCAGCGTGGAACCTGGTGTTGAGGAATCTTGTTCTGGTTTCCTTGGGTCTTACAGCCAGGCAGTCAGTGCAAGCACTCCAGACCAAGAGACAGAACTGGTTAGGATAATCTGCTCTTAACTAAGGTATGAGAACACCCTGTGTATGTCATGAAGATACACCCTCTTTATCTGAAGATAAGAAAGGACTTCATGCTTTTACAAATATTTCTGAAAAGTAAGCACCATAAAGCTATAGTCACATACAAATGCAAACTTTTTCTGAGAAGTACTGATGTTCCTCAGAAATTAGTTTTCATAACTATAACACTAAACACACGACTATGATTTTTATCAACTAAAACCACAAAGATGAGAAAATAAAAACTTGTTATCTGGTCTCTACTTTCTCTGAGTACTGTTTGCTAACATAAATACTCTAAGGTTTTTGGTTCAGAATTGTATCTTTTTAAATCGTGATATATACTAACTTAATGCTTTGTGGCTCAGTGTTCTCATCTGTAAAACTGCACACACTTCGGTCATATTCTTTGATGATAAAGGATAAAGGAAAGTATGTAAATTCTGAATCTACTGTTTATAATGCAGTAGTGGTATGTCTGTACTGGCTGGCACTGATCAGGAAGACTAAGACACCAGAAAAATAAATGATATACAGACATGCAACAAAACATAATGTTTCCAGCTTAAGAAAACAAACACCCAGGATATCAGAAAAGATCACAGAATCACAGAATGTTAGGGATTAGAAGGGACCTCAAAAGATCATCTAGTTCAATCCCCCTGTCGGAGCAGGAACACTTAGGTGAGGCTACAAGATCACAGAATCATAGAACCGACTGGGTTGGAAAAGACCTCAGAGATCATCAAGTCCAACCCTTGGTCCAACTCCAGCCCATTTACTAGATCATGGCACTAAGAGCCATGTCCAATCTCAGTTTAGAAACCTTCAGGGACGGTGAGTCCACCACCTCCCTGGGCAGGCCATTCCAATGCCTGACCACTCTCTCTGTAAAGAATTTCTTTCTAATATCCAGCCTAAATTTCCCCTGGCAAAGTTTAAGCCCATGTCCCCTTGTCCTATTGCTAACTGCCTGGGAGAAGAGACCATGATGTCAAACAAAGGCAAGGAAAGCAGAGATGGCTAGTTTGGTTGCTTTCACTTCTATATTTGTAATGTGAATAACACTACGGTAAATTCAACTGGCTTACTGATCAGTGGACCATATACTGAAAAATTATTCACTTTGTTGATCAAGGAAGCCATAGCTTTGTCTTTCAATTATTTATTTTGAACAGCTCTATTGAGGTGAGTCGTTTTATGGATGTCTGCAGATCCTACTATAAAGTATTCAGCTCAATGCCAGTTACACCCTGTTATTGTTTGATGGCTGTCATTTCTTTCTTCTCTAAGATAAATCAGGGTAGGATTTTTAAGAGTAAACGTCCTCTGAGGTCTCAGGCATGCAGCCACCATTTTTGAAAATGTAGACCTTAACTTTTATTCCACAGAATAGCACCTCTTTATTAGAAAATAGTCATAGACATACTTTATCAACAGGCTAAATGGAAAGGCGTGATCGCACTGCTATCAAAGGCAAGGTCTGCACTTCTTTTAAAGAGGTAAATACCGAAGTGTACTTTGACTCCTCTACCATCTGCGCTGGAATACGTGCAGTACTCCTCTAGGAAAATAATACAGTGAATTGTCTGAAATAATTACAAGTGAGGTAGATACTTGTACTCAGATCTGATATATGAGGAAACTTAATACACATAACTCTGTGGCATTCAATCCCGCTCCTTCCAAACAGGAGATTAGGAAATTCTGAACTGGCAGCTCTCCTTGGATTTTTGTGCTTTTTGTTTTGCTCTGTGTCAGCAGTTCTCCACTTTCCATGTAGTTTCTATCATACTGTTTTACACAAATGCTGCTGCAGTATTGCATGTGTCTGTATACCAAGCTATGCTCCTTTAAAATTCTCTCACGTATAGTAAAATATTTTAGTTTCCAAATTCTGATACATGACAAACAAATTTAAAGTTTAAGATCACCCAAAATGTGTCCCCTACCCCCAGAGCATCACTGGCTATGTTGGAAAGCTACTAGAGATCAAAAGCTATGCTAAAACTGCAAGAGATCAAAAACGGCCTATGGCAATATGAATATGAGGTGATTAAGCCTGTAGTTCTTCAGGCAAGATTGTTCCTTGGCTGAAAAAAATAATAGGAAAACTCAGATCTCCTGAGGATAGGAATTCAGAGGAATGAAAAGAGTACTTCAACATTATCAGGTTTTATTTTTGACAAGCAAGTAAAGGAGAGGGATGAAACCCAGGTACACTGGACTGGGCACTGAAAGAAGCATTCTGCTGGGGCAAAATTATTTTAAACCAATGAGTTTGTATTTGTAGCATATTTTTGCCTACAGTCACCTCAGCACATTGTAGTACAAAGTTATTTTGGAATATGATAAAGAATATTTTAAACTACTGAATGTGCAAAAAGTGTGCAGGCATTCCAGATTATAGAAGTGCTTGCAGACATGTCCCATGGCCGGCCGCCCTCTGTCTGCATTATGAGTGCTCTACTGTGACTGTGCTGGGACTGCCCTTACGCAGAGGGAGCGGGATGGCAGGGGGAGCAGGGGACAGGCAAGTGAAACAGTGTAAGGACTCTAAAGGCAAATCCAAGCATATAAAATACTTGAAATGATTATGTGTTGTGAGCACACAACAACAAATTGATACCGAGTCACACAATAATAGCATCAAGAGCAAGACACATGTCCTGTTCTAATGCATGGCATGTGCCCTGTGATTAGAAAAGCTGGGATGTGACCTCACTGTCTGTAATAAATCTATCAAAAGCTAAAAGTCATGTTTTGCCTGGAAACTCCACGCATGACTGCCATGCTGGTTTTCAACCATCAGGAAGTCATTTCACAGAAAGTGGCTAGAAGTGAATGGTAAATGCACCCTTCAGCACAGTAGCTGAACCAAAAAGCACCTGCTGAAATACTGGTGGGGTAGTATTTTTTGGCAGGAAAATGTTGTCTATACATCTTCAGCTGAGAAATGAATCTTTCTATGTGTTACGCTCAGCTTAAAATATATCCATTGTTTATCAGACACTCTACAGACCATATCGAAAACTTTTAAGTGGGATGGCTATTGCATTTTTCTATTTCCTTTCCCTGAATTAAGCAGATTGCTGTAGCTTTTATGAACAAAAAAATGCAGCCCCTCTCCCTCGTTTGCTTGGACTGCTGCAATTAATGATAAGCATTGCCAAAAACATGATACATTATTGTTATTCCAGTCTGTGTTCAAATTATATTTAAAATAGTTGGTTGAGAGTATTGTTGAGAGAGTGAAAAAAGATTGCTGAACACACCCATATTCTACAAATTTCTTTCTATATAGAAACATCACTCTTCATACAGGCATGCAGAGAATTTTATTTTCTTTCACACTAGACTGCAGCCAGAACTCAGAACTAGATCATTATTACTGCATTATGCACATGACAAAATGAGATCACTAGTGAATAATCATTTTTTCTGTAATAAACAACCTTTTGTTCCCTCCTGAAACAAAACAAAAAGAAAAAAAAAAAAAACTCACCCAAACTAGAAGAAAATATTTTCCTTTTTATACAATTGTAAAATGAGTCAACTGGTTTTGTTTATTTGCCTAGGTCCACTGCTCTAGAAGATAACACAAGCACCAGATTTTGTGCATAATTTATCTCTTACAAGAATTCAAAGTCCTTTTTGACTTACTAAAGGTCTACCTACAGTGGGTTCAGCAAGACCTAAAAACAAATTACACTTGTTTACAGTGTAATTTAATTATTTCACAAGTATCCAAGTTTTGCAATAATTTATCACATTAAAAAGCGCAATCGTGAGTAATTCTGCAAAAACAACTGCCTTGAGTTTCCAAAATGATAACAAGCTAATCATCTAAACTTCTGATTACAAATAAGATTTTTAAAAGTCTCACAACTATCACTGATTTTATGAAGCCAAGTTTAAGACTGCTAATCTATTTGAATAAAATAAAATCAGTGAAAAGTATTGCATGTTTGTCGAATATCATGCAACTTCTTGCATTCCATCAGAAATTCCCTAAAGTATGTCAGGGAAGTCTTTCAGTATTTCCTGGCTTGTGCTGCAAACCAGTAATCCTTGGGTTGTCTAAACAACACAGTTCTTTAAAAAACATGTTTGAATTCTCTCCAGGAAGAGCTGGTCCTTATGTGGATATCAATCCGAAAGACTCAGAGCTTTGCATTCTCTTTAAAACTATGTAGGAATGTCTCGGTGGTGGAGAGAGGAATCCAGTTAATGAAGTAAGAGAAAAACACACTGCCAGGAGGACCCTTTGGTGCTCTGTCCTGCCTCTTCCCTGTTGCCTCACCCTGTCAATCACGCCTGAGAAGACAGCACGAGCTGTTTCTTGTACACATTTACAAGCTTCATAACTGACAGTTTTGAGGCAACTCTTATGAAAAGTCACAGAGGGAAAGGATACTTAATTATCAAAGTCTGTGTGCTACTTGATATAATAGTAAGAAAAGGAAGTTTCACATTAACCTGATGCAGATGAGTAATCTTCTTGATACTATTTCCCAGATGAATAATCTTCTCAGAAAAAACTGCTAAACATTATCAGTTGTGGTTCAGACAGCCAAGCGGGATGAGTCAGGCTGTAGGAGCACCTCAAGCTTCAGAGAAACCGGAAACCTGCCAGTGATTAAAGGCAGAAGCCTCCAAAACACACAAGGAATAAGGCTACCAGCTTGTTTGCAAAAGTCCGTCCATCATTAAGGTCAGACAGACCTCGCAGTGCTTTTTCCCTGCATGGTTATATCAACATCTGAAAAAGACTCATGTCTCCCCAGTTGACACAGTCACGCCAAACAACCTCCTTGCATGAACACAGGTTATGTTGACAGAAGAGCGTGGCTGGCAACCGTATCATTTGGAGATGAGGTTTAGTTATACCAACAGTAAACCCATTTTGTTGACATGTTAGGTTTGACCTAAGGCACTCTGCTAACATCACACCTATCCCACAGGAGTGCTCTAGTGTAGACTGTAATGTAATGCCATCTTATTTATGATACAGTTCCTCTACTCTAATATAAGAAACATATCACAAGAATGGATTCATGTCCTTAAAGTGGTTAAAATCTAGAATTTAATAATATTGATCCTTTTCTGTAAGAAAAACTCTATTGTTATATCGACTGTACTTACCATGAAGGTGACGTATAATTTTTATGAATATTATGCATTTACACAAGATTTTCTTACGACACTTTTTCATAGTCACTGTTTTCAGCCTAGTGTAGCTAAGCCTTAAAAAGTATTTTCCTCTTTCGTCAGGAAAAATCACTGTCAGCAAGCAAGTTGCTTAATGTTGTTTACAACACGTATTCTTAAGGTCAAAATTAACATATGTAATAGTCATTTTAACAACTGACACTGTGATGCATCAAGCATGAAAGAGGTCAAGAGTAAGTCTGCTAATGTCATCTTAACCTTATGTATCTCCAAATATTCAAAAGAAGCTAGGTTTCAATTGGCTCAGTCTCCTTCATGAATATTTGGGCTAGTATACACACATAAATACAAATCGAATGGGTTACTTCATGTGATGAATCAGTGCAGAAAAATTCTCTGCTTGCCCTTGTAGAGGCTGGTTTCCTACTGCACTGAGTGCTCAGGTAGCACAGGGAAATCAGTGCCTGAACTCAGGCACTCAGGTTTAGTGCTTAAAGTTTGGTGGTATGAATATGCTCACCTCTGACAGTCTGTTTATTTTCCCACAGAAGTTTGCTGAAATTCCCATAGATTTTGCTTAGAGCTGTATTGGTTTAATGCGACTTGCTGAAGAACTTGTTTATTCTTTACAGGTTTCTGTTTTTCATGTGTAACCTTTTCCTATTTCCTTTGAATATTCTCGTAAGACTACACATCTCAACTACTACATAACAAAGAACCTTGTTTAGTATAACTACATTTTTATATGTGGCTTAGGAGAAGTAGGTGAGCCTGTTTACAATGTTTGCCTGCTGTAAGCATGTTTTAAATACCTTGATTTACCTTACTTAGAAATCCTTTAAACTTTTCTATATATCTGCAGACAGAAGAGGCTGAACAACAGTATGTCTTTTAGATTTAATTGCTGCTTCCTGAAGCAACCAAACCATATCACTGTATCAAAAGTGTTATGGTTGCTGCTGTTGAGGTTGTTCTGATCAACTAAACAAACCTTTCATCTGTGAGATTTGACAGTGACACATACATAACATCCTCTTTATAGGAGCACCACAAGCACATTAGAGAGCCAAAACACTATGCACTCAACCTTTTTTCCAAAGAGGGGAAAGAATCACACCTAATTTTTCTCCATAGCTGCATTCAGAGGAGGGATACTCCTTGAAATGGCATTTTACAAGGCAGTACCACCAGCTAAGAGAGCTGTCGGAAAGGGACTGGGCTGCATGCAGCCAGCCAGCTAGGCACAAAAAGCGTGGGAACTGACTGGAAACAGCCTTTCTTCATGGCATTTCAAGACCTTGTAGCAAAACTGAAGTACTCTTGGCAATAGAGTTAACTGTAGTTTTGTGTTTTCCTTTAGAGTAGATACATTGGTAGCTCAGGAGCTGCAGCTGAAAAAGATCACAGAGTATCTTGGGCATGTCACAGTCAAGTCTTTCTACATACAAAAGCAGAAAACACCATATCTACCTCTGAAAGGGACAAAGAGGGAGAGAAGTAGTTCATTCTCCTCTTCCTTGAGTATGCAATCATTCTAGACTGTAAACTGCAGGATAAATGCCTAGTGATAACTCTGTTATGGCAACAAATTATATGCTTTATCTAAATAGAAGAGAGACACTGTAAGAGAGATGTTGTGCTTCCCTTCCCTGCCCCTTTCAGTTCATTTCTATTGCACACATTTACACGTACATTTCAGCCACTGAAGTGTTTATGGATGCACTGGAGCTAGAGCTCGTCCTACTGATTAAAAACCTGGAGGGTCACACAGAACCCAATTTATTTCACGGGGAAGAAAGGAGAGGATGATGTACTTGCCAGGAATACTTCCGAAACCTGATCACATCTGTTTAAAAAGGTAACATGGTCTAGGGTCAAGCAGATCTGCAAGCTTGGTGTTTCTTTAAAATCAACACTGGCAGGCAAAAGGTGGTTTGTGCATACAGCACCCTGCTGCTGAGGTGGAAGCCAGGTGTGCCTTAGGAAACTCAATATGTAAGTGCCCCTAAGTGGAGACAAGTACATTTGGAGAAGCGTCCACATTTCTTATGAATTAGTCATTAGTCAGAAATGAAGGTAACATACCCAACTAAGACCTATTTCCTTGTTGCCTAAACATTTTGTTTTCTTCTGAGCTCTCTTTAGTACTTTCTGACTAATTTCTGCAAGGACAGTTGGCATGGAAAATCACAAAACCTGGGACTCTCAAGGTACACGAGTCAGACGTACACCAAGGTGTTATTTTCTTATAACAACTGGCTACCATATCAAGCTGATGCATGTTCCCACGGACGGGCGTGAGAAACCTTATGATACATCCTGAAGTTACATAGAATTGTATCACTTGAGGTATATTCAACTGAGGTCAAAGAAAAGGTACACTGATTATCTACAAATTTCTCGTGAACTGGCCAGCATTACAGTAAAATGGTAATTATGCTTCATTAATCCCTCCAATTAATTCCTGATCCCTTGTAAATAAGGTTAACAGTATTGGTGCATGTGCTACTAAGGGACCGACCTCAGTCTGGGAAAACCTTTTCATTTTAATTGTTAGCAGTCAGACTGTTTTCTTCCTGACAGAAAAAAAAAAAAAGCCTCTAATAAAACGCCAACTACATTATTATTGCCATTTTTTTTCCTCAATATTATTTTTCATGTTTACCTTTCTTGCATCTCGTATCAGCTTCCGAACAGTTTCCTTTATGGTGTAAGGCTGTGCTCGTGGAGGATGAAAAAGCAGATCAATATTCGTGCCACCAGAAATTCCAGGCATCAGATAGGGCCAGCCTAAGTCAAGGTTTGGAGCTTCCACATCGGATTCAATGGGCCAGTAGGTTCCCGAGGAAGAGGTGTCATCAATGGCATGGTTAGAGGAATAAACTGTGTTTTGGGGAAGTTTGTGAACGTTGTTCAAAATATAATCAATTTCCTCATCCGCTAGGAACTCTGAACATCTCTCCTTGGAAAGAAATTCTTTGTAGGCTTCTAAACCTCCTTCAATTAGAGCATCAATAGCTACTCGGTACCATTCTTTGTAGTGAGGTTCAATATAGTTGTCTGATCTGCATTCATCATGTAAAGACGATAGCAAAGATGAAGTTTCCATTTTCACATATATTTTGCATAAAGTCTCTTAAACTTCCATTTGTGAGCTGACGAAATGTATCTGTAATGAGAGAAAAGTGAAAAAAATCTCATCAACAATTAGAATGTTACTAGAGATCTATGACATATACACACATACTATTCAAAATAATTCTCTGGTAATGTTCCTCTAAGTTTTTCTAGCATGTTCCATGAATCTAAAAATATTTATAAAAGGCTCGGGGACTAATATTGCCAAATGAATGTTAAAGACCTAGAAAAAGAGCTTCTTCTACATAAGGCAAAACTAAACACATAATTAAATGATTTTATGAAGTTCTTATATTAAAAGCTACAGCAGAGCTCATAATACACTGAAGATCTCTACCAGTAACACCAATACATACCCAACACATGTTCCAATATGCTACCGTAGGTTGTTTCAAAACTCTTTACAACAACTGATAGGGTTTAGAGAAACACTTCAGAAAGCAATTATACTTCCTACTTTTTGATGCATTAATTTTTCTCTTCAACTCATTCCTTTTCTCTGGCTTCTTTGAAGCCACAGTCATTCAGGTCCTTCTCCTTATCTCTCTGTTCTCCCATGTTGATCTAATCCATCTGTTGCTCCCAAGCAGAACCAGCCTACCTCATTTCAGTGAGTTATGAGGAACTCCAGAAAGGTTTCTCCTCCCACATCTGGGATCAAACTCTGAATCAGCAATCTGATGTCTAGTTTCCACCCTTTTCATTCCTTCTGCCAAAAGGAGTGGCTGCTTTAATCTTACCTTTTTTTTTTTCCAAAACATTAATAATAAGTTGTTTACTGCTGATGATTTATAAATTCGTTCTTACCATCTTCTTATTTCATTTAGCAAAAGCTGAGCATGTTGGTTCCTGCTGCAACAACTTAGGATTTGAGGTAGAGAGAGGACAAATGGCCAACGTTTCTTCCTTCACGTCTGTGCAACCCTACAGGACTCCAGCAACTCCACCATTCGCCTAAAACCTAAACTGCAATGAACTTCTGCAGTGGACAGGTAAGCCACAAAAAATAACAAAAAGGGTGGCGGGGGACGAATTTTCATGAGAGTGTTGGTGTAAAATAGAAAGATGATACAAGGTAGCAGTGTTTAATCTGTCAGGTCTACTGTATGAAGCTGAAGACAGCAGAAATAGGACGGACATCCAAGGAAGGCAGAATAGTTACAAAATGCATACACAAAGTATATCTTGAAAGTTTCCCTACAAGCCCAATTAATAGCATGGCAGTGTAATAGCAAGGAATAGTGCTACGGGGTTTTCATTTCACTTACTGGCATACAAACCTCACACAATTCTCTCTTCACATTTCAGATATTTTTGCAAACTGCATTTGATTCCCACTGTCTGCTGGGAACAGCTTCAATCTTGAAAGGAAACGTAAATTAGCTACATTAACTTAAAGGGATGAAAATCAAAATCTCCATACACTACTGATACTCCATAGTCCAATTAAATGCTCAATTAAACCAAGATTTCTGAGGAACTTGGGAAGTCTGAGGTTAAAAAAAGACCAAGAAAGAAAAATCCAGATCTGAGGCTGGCATCAGCATGTCATACGTAATAATTCCATTTGAATCCTGTCTCTCAGCCAAGTAGCACGGCAGATCTTCCCAGATAGGATTGCTTTCGAGCCTGGGGGAAAGGAGTGTTTCTGGCTGCTTCCAGAGTAGCTTGGTGGTGAACTGGAAAGCAGCAAGTGAAAGGGATCTGACTGCTCTCCCCCAACAGAGAATTACATCTATTCCTGTGACAGATACCCAGGGCTTCACTCTACACTGCTCTCATAGGTAGAAATAAAATATTACAAAACAGGAGTGATGCCATTTCACTTCGCACAGAGGCAGATACAGCCTGTGGTGTGAGGTGACGCAGAACCCAGCACGCGGTGCAGACAAGACAGACCAATTCGAGGTCAAACTCACAACAGTGTAGAATTAACACTTTCACATCAGTGTCCCATGGAAGCCAATCATCTAGGACAGGTTTTCAAGACATTTTAGATACAGAATGAAAAACCACTGAGAGAACAAAATGCAGAGTTACTCAGCTGAGCTGTTCTGAAGAGTGTGAACACTAATACACGTGACTTTACTGAGAATCCAACAAACCCCTCTTGTAGGGCCTCCAGGACAAGTAACTCTCTAAATGGTGTAGTAAAACAGTCAGTCTTCTTATGACATTCAAGACTAGATCAGATTTTACAAAGGCAAATGAAATAAATTCTAAAATTCTTACAACTTCGGAAGGGATACACTTCTGAAATAGGAATTTTTCCATCAATTTCATATATACAGTTGAGAAAGACCTAAGTTTTTATTTCAAAAGCTTGTCTAAATCCCTTTTTTCTTCTCACTCTTTCCTTTGAAAGTAATATAAGGGAACAGGACTATACCTAATATGCAAAGTTGTGCAATATAAAACACTGAATATCATGAACAAGTAAAAGGCAAAAAAAGATTGCACGTGTGTGCTGGTTCATACGCTTTTTTCTTTTCTTTGGTTATTTTGATTTTTTTAATTGTATAGTATATTGTTTGACTTTTCATTGAAATCAATGAATTAATTAATTGTGGCATAAGCCAAATGCAGTAACTTGTGCTCAGACTTATGCTGAAAGCAGGGTATAAATACAGCATAATCTTGGAAAGGCGTGACTTCTAATGTAGTGTCTTCCAAACAACAATAGTTACTTTACAGTGAACATCTTTGATGTTGATCTTTGATTTACAAGTGCTGTTTATAAAATAAGCTTAAAGCAGTGCACATTTATTTAAGCAAGTAAATGTAGAATCTGCCAGCATGAAAATAAATCATAGAACAGATGAGACAAATGAAAAAATTTTAATTTTGGTTTTTGGAATTAAGGACATCAGCATGTGATTCATTCATGAGAAGAAACAAAAGCAAACTCCTGAATTAAAATGATGGCTTCAGGTATATTTGACAAAAGCTCTAAACGTCTTGACATGGGTATTTTCATCCTTAGAAGCTAAGAGCTATTTTATAGGAAATGAAAATAATATAATTTTGGATAGAGGCAGAGGTTTAGACAAAAGTCTAAAATAAACTTCTTGGTGTCTTCTTCAACTGTGTATAATGATTTCTGCATAATCAATTTGATTCTTCAAAGAGTCCTCCTCAGGTCAACAATCCTATTAGCAAGGTTGTGCAGAATGAGGCCCATCTCTGGAGGCTTCCAGAGCTTGATCAGACTCCATGTACATGACTACAAATTTTACCAGCACCAAGAAATCTACTTTTCATCCTCTATGAAATAACCTTGGCTGTTAATCCTCAGCCCAGTGTATGAGCCATCTTCTGTGCTTGGAAACAGGGATCAAGTATTTAAAACTTTTTTATGAAGTACCATTAAGGGGCTTAGATTGAATTTAAACTCCAATGCAGCTGCTAAAACTGGATCTTTTGCTGAAGAACACAAGTTCTGAATCCTGCACTGATGTGATCTCGTCCTTCTGTTAACAACATGCTTGGACCTTTCCAGTGCCATTATCAGGAACCCGGCAAGAAGAGAGCTTTTTCTTTGAAAGAAGAGTAAATGTGCCTTTTTGCAGAAAGATACAGAGGGTATCCCAGCTTACAGAGAAGCAGCAGATGACGAATGACCACTGAAGAAAATGATGCAGCATTCTGCTGTGCTTCCAGGAGCACAGTCCTCCAGGCTAGAGGTAGAGACAAGCAGCTTCCCTGCCTCACTAATATTCTCAGGATTTGAAAATTTTCCTATTCAGCAACTTTGGGGAGCAGCTCTAATCTCAGGCTCCTACAGCCAGTCCTTGGCCAGGCCCTGGTGATCTCCTCAGGACGTCCTTATCTCTTTTCCAAAGGAAAAATGATTGCTTTGACAGTTTCTGCATGAAGTTTCAACCTTGACACCTCAGTTAAGGGAAATTTAAGCCACAGGAACATCTTGTTGCAGGTCTCTCTCTCAGGTATGGTTTTTGGGGTATCCACCTGAGCACCTCCAACCCGCGGCTGTGCTGAGGAGCCTCCCCACTGCTTAATGGCCTGGTGTGACCAGCCTTTAACAGAATAAACAGGCGTTTTATGACAGCTGCCTCCCACCAACCTTTGTACCGAAAAATTCTATCAGGAACAAATAATAATTGCCCACCTTAAGGCAATTATTTAATTATTAATGAAATTACAGGATTTTCTGTGGATGCAAAGGGCATCAAATTCAAGACAAAAAAACCACAACACTGCAAGCGTTCCTGCTTCTTTCTTTCTTTCTTTTTTTTTTAGTTGTTGTTGTTGTTTAGTTGTTGTTGTTGTTATTGTTGTTGTTTTGGTTTTTTTGTTAAACCAGAAAGTTAACTTTTCAGGCAAAACGGTGGCAACCAGCTGGCACTGCCACGTGCTCGGGCACGCCTCAGCCTTGAGGACACCGCATGGGTGCCACCCCCGGCCACGGTCGGGCCGCAACGCCCCGCCGGACCCCGGCCCCGGAGGGAGCGCGGCGGGGGAGCCCGTCCCCAAGAGCCGCCGACCCCGCCCGGCCCTTCTCCCGCCCCCGCTCTCCGCCGCGCAGCGCCGGCTCCCCTCCGGTGCCCACGGCAGCAGCCCCGCCGCCGCCTCCGTTCCGCGATCCCCGCGCCCCCGTTTCAAACGCCCCGCGGCGCCGACCGGCCGCTGGCGGGGCGGGGGGCGGCCGCCCCACCCGTCCGTCCGCAGCGCGGGGTCGGCGGGGGCTGAGCCTGCGCCTGCCCCTGGCCCGGCCCGGGGGAGGCAGAAGGGAGACCCACTTACTTGGCCGGTGCCCCGCGCGGGGGTCTCACCTCTGGAGCGGCTCGACCCGTCTGCTGCGATCGCGGCGGCGGCGAGTCAAGGCGGCGCAGGGTTGATCGCAGGTACTTCCCGTCGCTCTCAGGCGCGGTGGGTGTGGAAACCAGTTACAACATGTCAGGACGGTGTCGCACCAAACCCGCCGCCGCCGCGGGAGCGGGGCAAGGGCTTGTCTGAACTGGGGAAGCCCGGCCCTCGCGCGGAGCAAAGGGCAGAGCCTTCCCAGGGGCGCGGCGGGGTCCCGCGCCCCGGCCCGGCCCGCCCTGCCCGCCGGGCCGCCCGACAGCCGTGGGGGGCCGCGGTCCCGCGGGGCGGGGACCGGCCCTGGCCGCTCACATCGGCAGCCCCCCGGGGGGCCCTGGAATCGGGGTGTGCGTGGGAGATGAAGCTCAATGCAAACGTTGGCTTGGAGAAAAAATAAACGCGTCAGCCTCGAGTCACGGTTTCCAGGTTAACTCCAGGGGAACAAGTCACGGCAAGGAAGCGATACCCCTTTGAGGTCTCTAAATTAGGTTCTGCCCATGAGCCCCCTTTCCATTGCTCAGTTTCTTTAAAACGCCCTTTTGCTCTTGATGTCTCCGGTTAGAGAAAGGGAACGGAAAGTAGAGCCTTCCTGCTGGCTGCAATGCTGGGTGCGCCTTCCTGCAGCCAGCATCATCCTCGCCAGCCTGCAGGCTGGGCACCCCAACCTGGCAATCTCAACTTTGGAAACGTTTGAGAGCCCTCTCTGAAAGACTCTTCCAAAACACAGTCATCTTTTTAGTAGGATTGTGCAACTGCCAAAAGATCAGCTCATCACATATGTGCATGACTTAAGCACAATGAGGCTTAACCTAATGGGGTTTTCTTTGTCGTTTTAAATTAATGGCAATAGATAGAAAACTTTTTGTAGGCTTTGTCCGTATCATACCCTGTGGTGCATAACTGCAGGCAGCTACTTCATGATCCATTTATGACCATACAGTCTAACCCTGATAATTATGCTTTATCAGCAATAATTCATCCAGTCTTGCTTAAAGCACAAACTTTTTTTACTGCTCAATATAAGTGCAGGGTATATCCTATTCCTGAAGGTAAGCATGGTTCTACTGTGACTTTTTGATGACGGTTCTCTGAGAGGGGAAAAAAAAAAAAAAGGTAAAAATATGCAATATCTGTACAATGATATACGTATATGTGTGGTGGCCACCAGGCAGTAACTTTTTCTGTACAATTAATTCAGGTAATGGAATGCGTGAGAGGAAACAGTTGGTGTGAATATTCTCATGAACTACGTTTTACAGACATAGGATCACCTGGGTTAAATAATTAGACTCTTCTCACACCCGAAAAAAAAAAAAGAATTTCCCTGGTTTTTATGAAAAATAAAGGGGGAAAATGGCTGTAAAAGCCAACAAATTTTATAAATGTGCTTAGTATCTTATAGCTAGTTACTACACAGCACTTCTTATCTCATGAAAATGTGTGGTAAGGAAGGAAAACATCTTTCTGTGGAAACTTGTACGTGAAGTGGCGGGGCCATGTAAATTTTTTAAAGAGCAGATCTATTTTCTGAAATTATCTTTGAAAGGGTAGGAAGGTAGACAGATGATCACAAAAGCACTTTTGACCTTGACTGAATTAGTTGCACTTTTATTCTATAAAATTTGCAAGTATTACTGGGTCTCTCTTTTAGAGAATTCAGTGGTTGAGTACCAGCTTGCATAAACAAAAAGCTGTAATGAGACCAGTAACAGCTTTGTAAATAAGAAAATCTGCATGAAAAAAGGACCTAGGTTTGTTTTTTTTTTTTGCTATATTACTCTCTGTACAATAAAAGGGTTTTTTTCTGTGCCTTTACAGTGCCAAGCTCAGTGGGAAACTGATCTAATACCGAGATCTTAAGCAATACACACAAACAGATGCAATACAAATGAACCGTACAGTATAAAACAGCAATAAAGTACCAGTAATATTAAGGCATTATTATTGCTGTTGTTACTAAAGAGAATGATGCGCTCTCTAAATAGCCAGTGCATTGTGCCAGTTTTAAAATTAATGGGTAAGCAGGGTGATGAGAAGAGATTAAGAAAACTTAAAACCAGTTCTTTTTAAATACCAAGAAAGCCTTTGCATAGAAGATAGAAAAAAGGGGTAGTAAGTGCTGTTGGAGATTCTTCCATGCATTTGGGGGCTGCCTTAGTTTATCAACTGAAGCCCTCCAGTAGCTACCCCAGACCAGACATTTCATAAAACCTAGCCTGGATAATGTGTTCTGGAAACTCGGTGTTCACAGTCAACAGTCAAACTAAACACTTCTACTGTGCAGGTTGTGAACTGGAACTCGGAGCCACAGGAGGCGGTGGATGGTATGAACAAGCTCAATAAGCAGTAAGACAAATTCTTAAACAATAGGTATAAAACTGGATTCTAGAAGGCGGAGGCAAGGACATGCCATTCAACATCGTTGTTCCTGGAGTTATGGAGCTGCAGCAATTTGAGGGGAATGGACTGAAGAAATGGGCCAGGCTTTCATTTGTCTAAACAGCTTTCCCTTTTGCCATTGGAAACAGAACACTGGGCAAGAGCAGTTGAAGCATTCTATTGATTGGAATCATTTTACTGGAATCCCACTAACTCGTGAAGCCTCAAAACTACAAAAACATTCTTACTGTAGACATAGCGTGTTCATGGGAAAAGTAATCAACTCTATATGTTTGATACCACCATATTGAGAATGTGATCAGAAAGAACACTGATTGTCTCAAATGACCTGGCTGCTCACATGATGGTGCTGATGGATGATCATCTCTGTGACTTCTATCAATTTCCAGTTGTCAGTTCTGAGACTTTTTTTTGTATTGACAGATCAGCTTACCATCTATGGGTCTTGCTGGTTGCAAGCAGAATATTAAAGACTGTTGCCATATATAGTATAACACCAGTACAGAAGTTTGTTATATGAATACTTATTAAGGATAAATATTTATATGAATGATACTTACATTCCTACTGTATGCATACTAAGATTTAATTTAGGTTTACTTAAAGGGATGTTGATCTGGAATGAGTGAATATTTGTACAATTTGTGACATGTATGAGTTAAGCTTTATTAGATTTTAAATAGATGACGAAAGAATACATTTTTGAAGATTCATACTATTTACGAATCAAAGGCCATCTAATCTAAAGCATAAACACAATGACTTCTCACACTGATCTTAAAATTAGAGGAAATATGCTATTTCAAATATGGATATAAAGAGAGCTGCACTGTATTTATACAAAGTTTGATGAGTACTGATATGAAAGCCTCACCTTTCATAAAGTAGCAGAGAGAAATTGACAAAAAAACACAAACTAATGTGGAAAAGCAGGTGTGCTGCTCTCAGTACACACTTTTTCAGATTAAATAAACATAACCTACTGTATTTTGTATTGTGTTCTTAAATCAGGGATACATTAATTTGGTCATAGTGACACAGTGGAAATACTTGACAATGTCCAAACACCAATTAATTTATCAGTTACCCCCACAGCTTCTATCAAGAAATGGCCAGGAGTTGAAATACAAATAACTAGTCAAGATCTTCTACTGAGAGAGATTTCCTAACCCATGCATAGTGGCCTGGGTATATATGTTATATACTATTATGGTAGGTTTTTGTCCTAGGTCAGGTCCAGCCTTGTGCAAACCTACTAAAATGATTTCAGGAAGTTCAATTGTGAAGAGGATCTGAGTGTTTCCTTTAAGAAACTTATGGTAGAGATTAATAAAATTACATAAAACATCTTATTTTTGAGACAGAAATAAGTAAAAATCCACCAGTTTTTATTTTCTGTCCCCAATCTATACAGCTAAGAGGTAAGGTAAAAGAGCAGGGTGAGAGGGATGATCTAAGGTGAAAAGCAGCTGCCATTTGAGGAAGAACCGTGCAGACTGGAACTCTTCAGGTTGGGAATGGAGCTGGTGACCCAGGCTTCCTCATGTGGTTTGTCACGTAACATGTAGCTCCACTGTAACACAGGGCTGCATACAGAGAAAGAAACTCGTGCATTAGGCCATGGCCAGAGACCTGAAACAAGTACGCTAGGTTTATACAGAGGCTTGCAACATAGACATAAAGATCTGGTAGTCAAAAGGAGAATTCACAACTCCTAGGTTGCTTCTGACCGAGAAGAAAGATGAGCCCTGTAAATAAATGTGTAGAGAGAAAAAAGTGAAATAGGGCTAGAGGGAACAAATTGTTGCTCGATTTGCACCTGGTTTCTTTTCAAAGCTACAAGACTTTGACAGACCCATGTTGGCACTTAACAAGGACCTGCTGTTGGCCTAGTATTCACCTCTCTCCTTAGAGGTGAGGTTGGCAAATGGATGAAAGCTCTTTGTCTTCTTCTAATCCCAGAAGTGCCTGAAGCTAGTTTTCCTCCCATCGCTGATTATGGTGGATGTTGGAGCCTTCAGTGTTACCATAGTGTTTACTTGGGTGCTTGTGGTCCCAATGAGCTTTTGTAAACCCAAGCCCATCTTTCTTTTTCTATTGCTAAAATTTGGGAAGCATTAAAGGTTCCACAATTCCTTTGGGAGGTCTCTGACCATCGATAGTAATACTAGCAGATGTAGAACAGAAGAAGAAACCAGCAAATAGAGCAACCAAATGAAATAATAAAATCATGTAAAAGTCTCAGCAGCATAGAAAGTTATGTTAATGTTCCAAAGTATCAACAACATTATAAGTCTGAATGGAGCTTCTAAGAAATGACGAAAAAATTCTTTCCTGGGTAGATACATGAACTGTCAATGTAGTTATAATCAAGGAATTCTAAGCTGTAAATAAGTTCCAAAAAAATCCCATTCTCAAAGACAAGGTTTTCTTAACTGTCCATATACCTGTCCAGAAAACACAAATGGTGTCTGATTAGGGATCATTTATTGACTGAATGATACAAAGCAGATGCTGGAGTTCACACATGAGCTTAGCAAATGCTTTCCCATGAACTTGGTGCTTTACAGTCAGTGTGAAGTCGGTACGTTATATGTACAATTAATCAAACATTTATCAAGCTGTCTTCAGAATTAATGTAGAAATAGTGTTACTGTGACCATGATAAAGTAAATACATAGATTATGCAGAGTTTTAAGCAGGGATAATGTCTGTCATCAAATCAGCTAATACTGTTGTGAAAAGTAGACAAGCTAATGGGCACTCAAGGAAGAAGATACCTTGTGATGGCACTTAGGCTGTGCTCTCTATGACAATGAGACAACAAGACACAACAATCACAAGTTGCAGCAAGGGAAATTCTAATTGCACACCGGAAAAATTCCTCTCTGCGAGGGTGGTTAAGCACTGGGATGTACTTCCCGGACAGCCCGTGGGATCTACCTCTGTGGTGATTTTCACAACATGACTAGATGAGGCCTTGGCCATCCTCTTCTAATTTTTCAGTTAAACCAGCTTGCAGCAGGAGATTGAACTAGATGACTTCCAGAAACCCTTTCAAACCAAACTTTTCATGATGCTGTGATTCTGTACTTAATCCCCTTCCTGTAACAGCTATAATTGTGACAGTCTACTCCATGCCTGGAATGGCAAGGTACTTGCCAGAGTTTCACTAAAAGGCAATTTTCCTTTATGCTCTGTTATGTGTTAGATTATAGCCCCCAGTCTTTAATAGGAATTACCTGGAGATAATAAAAATTTTCGCTTTACAAGCTTAAGAGTTTTTTATTATCAGGATGTAAGAGCACTGTAGAAGTTACCTCTAGGAATCTGAGGGGCTCGTTGATCCATAAGAGAAGCCACTGAGAAACAGTGAGAAGTAATAGCTTGAGGTTATGAAATAATGTTATTACCTGATTGTGTGTACTAACATTATCAGCAATGGAATGGCTGATTTCTCTGGTATTAAATTGGCTTTGGAGTTGAAACAGCAGGAGCAATGAAGACTCCTGGCACTAGAGTCTTCAGTTAGGTCTGTTAATGTCCTTAAAGTCTGTCCTGAAATTCTGAAGCCTGGAAACAACATATTATTTTTGAATACAAGCTTAGATCTGAAACTATTATACTGTGACACTATGTGGATTCCTTGTATATTGACTATACACAATTACTACTTATAAAATTGCAAGTCAAGCAAAACAAATGCTGGTTGTTATTGGACTGTCTCATGTCAGAGAGAAATTTTATGTCAGATGTTTAAAAAAAAAAAAACTGAAAAGTTTCTGTACTTTATCAATAACATTGATATGGCTGCAAGAGATTGTGCTGTGCATCAAACCTTGAAATAATTCACCATTCTGAGTCCTCTATTTGATGGTTAATCTGAAATAGTCAAGTTCCTGAACAGTATCTTGGTAAAACATACTCATAAATTGAAACGTTTGTGGATTCTCTCCATTCCCTTCAGCTATCTGAAATGGAAAATTGTTAACCTCTGTGATAAAGGTGAAGAGGTGGTTTTGAGCTATCTTACATTTACCAATTATGAGATGCCATGTGCTTGGAATTAATTTTGATCAAACGAATACATTAATGTTTAAGTGACAATCCTGATCTGACTTGTACTTAATGAGTAAATTAATAAGTGTAGTTCAACTGAGGACAAAAAAAAAAATCATAGACTAAGGAGTAATTCAGTAAAAATGGCTGAGTTATGAATATTGAAATTAGCAGTTGCCTGTTCCAGGAATTAAGTGTGGTTTAAAATAGAATCATTTATACAGAAGGAAAAAAGTGTTTTGAAGCTACAAAATATCTAAAGTTCAGTCATGCTTAACTATAAATATATGGCAAGCTAGAATGAGGCAGACTATCATAAAAATGTAAGACAGCAAAGATACCCTCTCAAAATGAAGCAAATGCTATCCTTTCAAGACCTAAGCAACTTCTGAATGAAGTAGCCAAAATAATTTCAACTCTGACAAGAGACTTTGATGACTAACACAAGACCTCAGGCACCTGTGTGGAAAATTGCTCATTAAATAAGCCCTGCTCAACTGTTATTTAAACTGACTCCACAGGGTCTTACTTTTCCATTTTAAAGCTCCAGGGTGCCTGTCATTCTATGCCTGTGTATACATAGCTCCTGGCCCTTCTAGGCACCTTCACACCTAACTCATAAGCCTGATCAACATCCAGAAGTTTTGAATTCCTACTCTTGCATCCCATGTCATGTTCAGGTCAAAAGGTGTTTAGGTCCTTAGGTCCTCTGTTGCATCTTGTCCTCTCAGCTATGTTTCAGTTTCATTTACTGTGATTTGCAGTGAAATGAAAGAAAATGCTTCTATTTTGATTTCTTCAATCAGGTTTACTTCAGGCCCCTAGTAAACAGTGCAGTTCTCAGCAGAAACATGAGCAGAGCACATCAGAGAAGACTGGTGCATAGACCGCAGTGAGTAAGGGCGGCTTCCGGTGACCTCAGAAACGTGCAGTGCTGGTGACGTTCTACGTCACAGACCAGCATGTAACGTGTCCACACCCACAGGAAGAACAACAAATACAAGGTCATGTCCAGTTGTTGTTACGCTTATCCTAATAGTAGGAAGTAATAAAAGAATAGTGGAGTTGGAAGACAAGTAAACAACACCACTTAGATTTTGATCAATAACCTCCAAATTGGCAGTAATATTAGGAATTTTGTGCTTTTTTTTTTTGTCATCGTTCAGTTTCCTAACAAAGCCTGCTCTTCCTGAAAAAAAAAAATTTCATTCCCCTTTCCTCTGTTGGTTTGTCTGTTATTGTTGCAAGACATTCCTCTGTAGCCTAATCAAGTGCAACGCTGATGCTCCATACCTTGCCTGTAGCTTTTCATATTATTTATTCTCAGATTGGGCATTGCTAGTACAACAAATGTCAATGATCATCATCGTAAGGAGTGCTTGACTGTGTTTGACTGAATTCTCCTTACTCCATTGCCAGATAGAAAATAGCACCGTGGAGTATGTGATGTTGTCAGCTGACACACAGGAGTTACACTTCAGAGAATTCTTAAAATATCTGGCTGTAAGGGTCATCTTGGTCTTTGAGACTGGAAATTTGAAGACGGGGGGAAAGAGATTCATACAAGTTTTAATTCTGAATAGTGTGAGATTAGAGTTCTAATTCAGTGTTATAATTCATAGCAGCTACTGGAATATGTTTTGTTGGTAAGTGCATTGTGGACATGTGTTAAGCAGGATGTTGAGAAATGGGCAACAGCAATGAGCAACTTTGGGGAGAGCTGTCACAGTGGAACTGGGTAGATTACTTCAGTGAATTACTGCGAATGTAGTAAATGGAAATACACACAATGGAAATACATTGGAAAATGCAAATAATCCATATGAAACTTAAAATATTTAGGGTGGAGCTTAAAATATTCAGATCAGCAAATTTAAATGAGGTGCATAACATGTGTGTTGAAAAGGAAGAGAAAAAGAGAAATCGTGTGACAGTGATGATTTATTTAATAAGAAAAACTAATCAATTTATTAATGAAACTGAATTAATACATTTCTACAGAGTATGCTTGTGCTCATACATGGAATATAGTTCTTTAAATTAAGTTTTTAAGAGGAAAAACAAAGACTATAATGCAGGAAAGATTGTAATGAATTAAGATGATATTTTTTGTGGTTTTGTTTACATTGGGCAGCTTTTCCTTTGGATATTGCACCCTGATCATAATAGAATTTTTGCGATATTAAATGACATTTAGTGTTAGTAAATATATTAAAGCCCGAACGTGTATGTACTGCAGTCTGCATTAAATACTCTTAAATACAGTGAAAACCACATTCAAATCAATACAGATCTTATTTATTACCTTTCACCATTTTATTCATCACCCCACCAAGTTTTGGCTGAGCCTTGCCAATGGCATATGAAACAGCAGATATACTTTGTTCCTTTTCCCCCAAAAGGAAGTTTGTTCACATTTTATATTGCTTGTTTTTGTCGGATTTTTCCCAGAAAAGTTGGGGTATTTGAAAAACAAATTAATAAATAAACAAACAAACAAGAAAGATTTGGGTTTACTAGACAAGTTAAGATTGAAGAGACAACTGAAATGCAAATTGCTAAACATGTAGTGGTTCTTATTTTCTGCCCGAAATATTTTTACACTTCTTGGAATGACCTACAAAAATTTATTCTCTTGGAAACACATTTTACCCTCTGACAGAAAGTTGGGTTGTTGCGTACATACATTCAAAATAACATAATATGGAATAATAAATATCATTTACAACTTTTTAATACCAGTTGGATCTTTTTTGAATAAAAGGTGTTATTTTAAAAATATGTCAGAAGTCTATTTTTCCATTCTTTAATCGATTCCACCTACTTCATGCATTATGTAATTTAATGAACTGCTAAGCTTCCTAATAAGATTTCTGTAACAATAATTGAAGTATGTTAACATAATAAAAAATACTTACAAAAGAATCAGAAATATATGGTAAAGATAAAAAGGACAATAAAATATTTTTAATGACATTGTGTTTGAAAACCAGAACTTCCAAGCTTTTAAACTGCTTAACTAGTTTAAGCAATGAACTCTTTTTATCATTAAAATAGAGTTGCCTACAGGGAGAAATTGTACCAAAACAGTGATGAGAATTTCAGAGTCAGGTGCTAAAATATAAGGAATATAAAAATTACAGCTTTATGCAAACTTTATTCCATCTTTTTATGTATACACATTATCAAAAAGCTTTTAATTACGTGATTTTATAGGTGTTTTTTTCCCTCTTTGTGAAATCCCACCCTATTCAATCAAGGGGTGGTTATTCTATATTTCTTCTTCTTACAATGTTTTATCTTAACATCCAAAAGGCAAATCCTACGTCAAATGTAAAATTCTCTGATATCTTCATGGATGATTATGCTGTGCTCTCACCATAAAATTAGCTGATTTATGGTTCCCTATAAAATCAAAATGTCAAAAGCATCCCCCAGTTTTGGGTACTCAACTTGAGATGTCTCATGCATCACTTTCAAATTACATAATATTTTATCACACTTTTAATCTTCAAAGCACAGCTTTAATCAACTTCTAGTCCAAGAGAAGTATTGTAGTTATGCCTCAACCTGGACAGACCAAGATTGGATGTTTAGCAAATGGATTTATAGCTCTGCATCTGAGAGGTGAGGTACACTGAGTGTCATCAGTACACCTTGCTAGAAGAGAAAAATGGCGCTTCCGTTCTGTCTAGGATTTGAAAGGAAGTGTGCTCTGATAGTGTTGGGCACAGATTTGTTTGTGTAGGGTAGATAACAGAGATGCTAAGTTAGTGCCACTTCAGCTGAAGTATCCACATGATGCTATACGTGTGAGGAAATATAAGCATGGTTCCTGTCCTATCAGATAAGTGGCATCTTTATATCAACATGATGACACACCACTAGTAACAAGCCCCAATTTTCCAATGAACATATTAGCTCACACACAGGAACTTAATGGCAATAGTTACCTTGTTTTGGAGCTAGCTTGCTTGTCTCACTCCACCAACTCTGTAGGCTACCTATAGAAATATCAGTGCCTGCTCTCCCTAATCATGATCGATGCCACCCTGTTGCTCCTGTTTTGTCCCAACATTGTACCTTCCAGTTTACCATCAGCTACAGAGCTCATCTCTACCATTACAAGTGATCAGAATCCTGTCCAGTTTATCTTCTGTCACTGTGCCTTATTCTGTTTCCGGTGTTAGTTTTCCACTAATGCTGAGTGGCTTCTTACTCCAGACAAATGGAGCAGCCAAGTCCATCCCCTGTGCCTTCTCCACCTTCTCCCCCATTCATCTCCTCCTGGCTATTCCTTCTGACAATTCCTTCCCATTGTCATTCTGAAAGAGCCCACCTGCTTCTACTCACAGCTCTTTCTGCTTGACCTTCCAGCTGGCCAGCCGATGTGTGAGTTTGGTTTCATCCTTTAGGTGCAGCATCCTCAGAGCTACTGCATCATTCTGAAGGACAAGGAAACATCTTTCTCTGCTGGGCAGTGCAAGAACAGAGATGGGAAGGTAAAAAAACTATCAACATGAGAGATATGTAAGGGAAGAAATTCCAGCCAACCAGTTCACATTTGACAAAGTTGGAAGCAACTGAAATTTGGGTCTTTCCAGGGGAGATGCGGGTCAGCAATGTCTGTACCGCAAACTGTTTGTGAGAGCTCTAAGGAAGACTTCGGAATCGCACAAGTGTTTGAATGACTGACTTGAGCAATGTGTCCCATACTTAAATCTTTTTTTTTTGGTGTTGAAACTATCAGCAGTGAGAACAGAACCTGTGCACAGGACAACGGAGCTCCCTTGATGACCTGCAGGGTAACTCCGAGATGACGTTTGAAAATTCTCTTGTTTAAGTGAATCAAATCCAAGTTTTCTTATTTTCTTATAAATGACCCTTTAGAGTAATTTTCTTACAACTCTTGTTTTTTCATGGATGTGTGTCCCATGTAAGAGTCCCTCCGTACACCCCATGCAAGGCTCCATCTTATGCAATAGCTTCAGCTCCTTTCTCAAGGCCCCACACATCAAGTTTTTCTACCATACTGTGCACCGTCAGGGCAAGATCTGCATATGCCTCTGATTGACTGGCCAGGACACTCAGGCAGGGAAATGGAGTACATGGGAGGCCTTTGCTCAGGAAAAGCATTCATCTGGGTTCCTTTCACTTCCGAGAAACCAATTTTAAAGAAATCCAGAGCACTTCAATAAGGTGTTACCTGCAGGCCTGTGTGCAGTTGGCCAATTGATTAATCGTACTATAGGGACAGAGAGGGGACAAGGACACCAGATGGACTAACAGACACAAAAATCACAGACAAACCAGTCCTTAAGTAAAATATGCTCAATAGATACTTCCAGTTAAAAGTGGATCACTAAAGGAAATAAACAAAAGCTTGTATCACAGTATCACAGTATCACAGTATGTTTGGGATTGGAAGGGACCTCAAAAGATCATCTAGTCCAATCCCCCTGCTGGAGCAGGAACGCCTAGGTGAGGTCGCACAGGAATGTGTCCAGGCGGGCTTTGAATGTCTCCAGGGAAGGAGACTCCACAACCTCCCTGGGTAGCCTGTTCCAGTGCTCTGTTACCCTCACTGAGAAGAAGTTCTTTCTCAAATTTAAGTGGAACCTCTTGTGTTCCAGCTTGATCCCATTGCCCCTTGTCCTATCATTGTTTGCCACTGAGAAGAGCCTGACTCCATCCTCATGGCACTCACCCTTTATATATTTATAAACATTAATAAGGTCACCCCTCAGTCTCCTCTTCTCCAAACTAAAGAGCCCCAGCTCCCTCAGCCTTTCTTCATAAGGGAGATGCTCCACTCCCTTAATCATCTTTGTTGCCCTACGCTGGACCCTCTCCAGCAGTTCCCTGTCCTTCTTGAACTGAGGGGCCCAGAACTGGACACAATATTCCAGATGGGGTCTCACCAGGGCGGAGTAGAGGGGAAGGAGGACCTCTCTCGATCTACTGACCACCCCCCTTGTAATACACCCAAGGATGCCATTAGCCTTCCTGGCCACAAGGGCACAGTGCTGGCTCATGATCATCCTGTTGTCCACCAGGATCCCCAGGTCCCTTTCCCCTACACTGCTCTCTAATAGGTCATGCCCCAACCTATACTGGAACTTGGGATTGTTCCTGCCCAGATGCAGGACTCTACACTTTCCCTTGTTAAATTCCATCAGATTATCCCCCGCCCAACTCTCCAGCCTGTCCAGGTCCCGCTGGATGGCGGCACAGCCTTCTGGCGTGTCAGCCACTCCTCCCAGCTTAGTGTCATCAGCAAACTTGCTGATAGTACACTCAATTCCCTCGTCTAAATCATTAATGAATATATTGAATAATATTGGCCCCAGTACTGACCCCTGAGGCACTCCACTAGATACTGGCCTCCAACTGGACTCCGCACCATTGACCACCACTCTCTGGCTTCTCTCTTTAAGCCAGTTTGCAACCCACCTCACTACTCTATTGTCGAGACCACACCTCCTCAATTTAGCTGTGAGGATGCTGTGAGGGACTGTGTCAAAGGCTTTACTGAAGTCAAGGTAGACCACATCCACCGCTCTGCCATCATCCATCCACCTTGTTACATTCTCATAAAAGGCTATGAGGTTGGTCAAGCATGACTTACCCTTGGTAAAGCCATGCTGACTGCCCCTAATGACCCTCTTATCCCTGATGTGCCTTGAGATGGCACCAAGGATAAGCTGTTCCATTACTTTCCCAGGGACAGAGGTGAGGCTGACCGGTCTATAATTACCCGGGTCCTCCTTCTTGCCCTTTTTAAAGACTGGAGTGACATTTGCTTTCCTCCAATCCTCGGGCACCTCTCCCGTTTCCCAAGACTTGGCAAAAATGATGGATAGCGGTCTAGCAATGACTTCAGCCAGCTCCCTCAGCACCCGCGGATGCATCCCATCTGGACCCATGGATTTATGGACGTCCAGACTACTTAATTGTTCCCTAACCCAGTCCTCATCGACTAAAGCAAACTCCTCCATTAACCTGGCTTCATCCGGGGTCTCAGGGGTACAGGGTTCCCCAGGACATCCTCCAGCTATTATGACTAAGTTACCAACCTTTGAGGAAATAATGCCTAAAGTCTGGGACTTGTGGAAGATACTTGCTGGCACCTGTGTTTACAGTATTAAAGTGTAGTTACACTAAGGAATGAGAAATTTGCTAATGGAAGGGCAAAAAAGCCAAGATATCTCCATTTTTATTTTTTAACTTGAAGCAGTGTATCAGGAAATTCCTGCTAAGGAAATAGGTGGGTAATTGAAAAATCCTTTCTGAATAAATTAGTATGGACCTTAATAACAATGCCTATGTTTTAATGCTTCTGTGGCCTTTAATGGAAACCAAAGTAAGTGATCTGAAGGAAGATGATCTCTTGATAACTACTGTTCCAACTTGCATCTAGTCTAAAGTTAAATTGAGACAGACTTCCTTAATTAGGTTAACACCTAAGCAGTCTCAATTATTTTGAGATGTTAACACCTTGCTGCTATGAAACACTCATACCTTTGCAAGCTTTTATGATTTGCCTGGAAGCAATCTTACATTTGGCATATTTATTCACAGAAAAGATGTTACGACTAGGAAAACTGATAGAAACTTATTCTTGTAACTGAAAACACCACCAAGAAAAAACTTTTTCTCTCTTGAATAAAAGAATGAATGCTTGACTTAAAGTATTTTCACGCTGTTCTAAGCTTCTTTATTTCCTCTTCAGAAAAAGTCTCTGTATAAAGCCCTGTGTCGTCTTACTTTGGTGCTTTAAAAAAACTGTTTTATTATCTTCAGGTGTTACCAGTTTTGCTTTCCTTTATTTTCCTTACATTTCTTTTTCTTAGAGTTCTGTGCTTTCATGCACCAGTAGCTATATTAAACATGTCTGCCATTCTTATGTCTTACCATTCCATATATTTTATGGGCATCTTTAAAGCTCTTTTAGATAGGTAAATTATTTTTTTTTTCCCTATGTACATGCATTTTTCCATCAAATTTTATTGATATTTAGCATGTCTATTTTTGACATAAACAATTTCTCATTTTTCCTGTCCTTGGAACATAGCATTATTTTGCTACATAAAATAATCCTCCTTTAATTTGTTCCTTCTGCAAAATACCATTGACAGCATGGTGCTGTTGGCGACTCTCCAGGACAGGGGCTACACTGAAGCACACCACCCAAGGAAAAGCAGTAGGAAGGACTTTGTTGCCATTTTTCAGAGATTGCTCTTCTCTGAACCCAATGCTACATCCTTTTTTTGGAGCACAGCTTGGTTTTCCCTGTGCAAAAAGCTGTCATCATTGCATGATGTTTTGGAAAGATTAAACCGAAGTCTTTGTTACGTCTTTCCACATCTCAATTTAAGATACATGCTCCTAAATTGGATTAATAATAGAGTATCTCCGATGTGCCCTGAAGTTAACTGCTGTGTTTGTTTGACCTAATGTAGGCCATGCAATGTTGGCTTCTGTCCCCAGCTCCCTGTCCTCCTGCATGCAGATGTGCAGGAGGGAAGGGAGGACATCCATAAGGAAGCTGGGAGTGGTACTTTTCCACAAGTATCCTGTAGCATCTTTCCATTTATATGTTCTTAAACAATGAGTCGCCAAGCCTGGATGATGATATGCAATCAAACTTTAGTTCACTCCTCTGTAGAATCTTATGGGATTACTTTTATCATTGCTATTATTCAGCATGAAGGTAAACCCACTCTTAAAACTGATAGGAAACAGTGATATTATTAGCGTGGTAATGCTTATATATGAGTTATTGCACAATGAGGGGGGTGATTTATCTCTCTGCCACTGCTAAGGATTTGGCCAAGCTTGGTCCCAGCTGCATTTCTGTGTCCAGTGCAGGAAGGATTAATGAAAAGAAATGTCATACTACAAAGTTATTTCTCATATCTTTTTTAAAATACCTGAAGAATTTTGTGTGTTTAGTGATGGCTCCCTGTTGAATCTTTTAGAGCCATCAGAGCTACCTCGATGCTTTGACATTGTCGGAAACACTAATTGTGTCCAGGCTGTTGACAGATATGACATGCTGAAACTTGGAGTTCATTTCTGGAATACTAGGTTATTGGAACTTAACATTGGTCTATTCTTAATAATTTTGCCCCCAAAATGGTAATTTGCAAACGAGGAAGAACTTCAAAAAGTATTTAGAGCCACCATAGCCACCTCTGTGCTCTGGATTGTTCTCAGCCCTGGAGATCTGGGCTGATTGTTGCAATCCAAACCTTTTGACTAGGCCTTAGTAAAGTGTTGAGGATTTAATTTCCGCATGAATGATTCCCTCTCGATGTAAGCTACTTCAATTTCCTGCACTTGGGTCTGGTCTCTGAGATATGCTGTGTTACAGGCTTATTTAATTAAAATAAGCCTGTACAGAACTATAAATGTACAATTCCATTGCATTCTTAATGTGGTGGCAGAAAGCTTATTTTACCTCCAGCTGTCAAGTACAGGCTTATAAAAGCATTTTGCGTTGCTGACAGGTTGTGTTGTTCAGCACTGGTATTGTAGCTTTCTGCCTGTCTGTTTTAAATAACGTAATTCGTTAGTAACAACCAATGATCTCCATCAATGTGTAAACAACTCTGAGCCGGTATGTGTCAGCAGATAACAGGTGGTATTATATTCAGTCACTAAGGCTTTTCCCATTATCTGTGTCAAATATACTCTTCAGGAATATGGGAGTTCTGGAAAATGGTTGAAATTCTCAGTGCGTGTAAAAATGAGAGTGACCTTTTATCCCACTTCAAGCAGATACTTTGATTTACACCAGAACTGGTAAAACCTAAAATAGGCCTGCTATTAAAATGAACTTCAAATATCAAATAAATGTTATACCTTTATGCAAAGATATATTTGTGATGATTTTTGTGGTGTACAAATGCTGATTAGTTGTTGTTTTGTGTGTGGCTTTTCTGTTTCTTTTAATGTAGAATTTTGAGATCAGTTGTTTGCTATGACCTTTTTGTTTTCTCAATTCTTACAAGGTCACAAGGAAATGAAGACAATATTACCTGCCTGAACAAGAGGAACATTCTTATTAACGTCAAAGTCAACACAAAGCTGTTCTTAAGAGTACAGATTTGTGAAACTTTGTTCTAATTGACTATGATGGCATAGTAGTGAACAGAGACTAGTATCTGATAAATAAATCAAATACTGAATGAAATTTAATGTAGATATTCCCCATATGTTACCATCTGTCTTCTTGTAGCTGGCATCAAGTCGAAATTAAAAACATTAATCTGATCAAATCAGTGCATCATGTCTTGTGGCTGCCTGCCCATTTGTCCTCTGCAGTGTGATTGTATACCCCTGTGTGACCCGAGACGAGTCAGTCTTGCTCAGGGATGTGGTAATGTACGTCTGCTATTAAGAATGGTGAAATAACAACCTCACTGGTTCCTCTGGTTGTGCTCTCTTGTGTAAATACTGAGTAGGCTTAAATTCTTCTTTTGGCCACTATTGCAAACTAAGAAACAAAGCTTAAATTAAACTGGAAGTAGCATGTCTAAGCTCAAGGATATTAATCAAAGCTTAAAGTATTTCAAGGGCAAATTGTACAAAGGCTGTTAGATGTTTTTAGGAGTTTAGAACCATTTTTCTAAATGGTGATAAAAGTCTCAAAGTGCAGTTTACTGACACTGATACAATTGAGAAGTCATTCTGTTACAGATATAATGAATGACTGAGATTTCATAAATCTACAAAGGCCAATAAGTGACATATCCAATGACAGCATGAAACTAAAAGACATTGTTTTTAGGTTTTTGGCTGGCAGCAACTCGCATGGCTTTCACTGCTTGTGTTAGGCTTAAATAGTGTTTTAGTGTTGCTTATGCATTAAAAAAATCGGATTTATTCTGCAAGTCACTTTTGTATGAAGTAAAGAACAGGGGAAGAATACTTGTGATGGACAGAGTGTTTCCCAGTTTGTGCTGCTGTTTGAGATAATTTTGTAAAGTGGGCACAGACAACTGTTGGCATGGCTTTTCTCTGAAATCAGAAAAAAACTACACCATTTTCCTCGGGCTCTGAAATGACCATTCATGCTTTCTAAATTTGGTTCTTTCAGTAGTGTGAAATAAGCTAGAAGCAAAATCTCTATTAAGATTTTTAAGGCAAAGAATTTAATTCACCACACCCCCATATTTTTTAATATTAAAGGTCAAGGAAAAGGGTCTGTGCTTGTAAACTCACAGAGATATATGGTTGCATGTAATAATAAATGTTCCTATGAACCATGATGGCAAAAGACTGACTATGTAAATGGAATATGATTATTTAGAATTGTGTAATTTAATCCACTGATCAAACTAATGTAATAACTGTCTTGGAACACTAGCTGAGTTCTCAGTACTGTTGAGAACTACTGGTCTGGGTATCAATGTCAGATCAATCCCATTGCAGTTAGGGAATCATATAATATAAATTATTGTTTTGTTTTGCTTTTGTTTCCCAGTAAGTAGCGATTCACAATTTCAGTCTAGCACCTATGAAGTGGCCTAACTCCTCCTCTGCTTCTTATTTGTCTGTGAAGCTTGGCTGCTGATTAGGAGGCTGCAGTCTCAGGAGCGCCTGTCACTGTTGCACTGAGAGCAGCACTGGTTACTTCACCAAGTTCATGGACATGTTAGTTCCTGAGTCATTTTTACTTCCTCTAAAGTTAGAGGTGAACTGCACGCACTGATGGCTGCCTGGAGGCTCAAAAGACATATCCGAACTAGTTTTAAATAGATTAGGTGGGTACTGGCACTCAGGTGGTAGCAGTTTGGTGAAGTGACATGTGTTGGTGAAGTGACGTGTGTTGGTTGACTTCTGAACTCTTTATTCACCTTTCCTGGTGGATTTTGTAGCTTCACTCAGGTGTGTCAGCACCATTGCAGTCACAGCAAAACCAGCAGTGTAAATATATCCCTAACCTGACATACTCTCTTGCAGCCACTAATATCAGGGAGACACTGGGGTAACAATTCAAAGGCAAAAACTGGGAGCTTTAACTCAGTTAAAATTGCAAAAAATAAATATTCCTGGAGACAAAAAATGTGTTTTCACCCATTTGGCATGTGGATAACACTTTCTCAGGAGTTGATACAAATTGGAGATTGGTGATGGTAGAGAGAAGAGTTAGTCACTAATTTCTATAAAAAATTATTAGAAAGAAAGAAAACGTTTGCGGTCATGGGCCTTAAACACTGAAAAATGAATAAATTCAGATAAGCTTTAAACATTACCTTTGATGATCAGACAATTTCTGTTAAAAATGTCTGTCAAGCAATAAAGCACCAGCAATTTTTTTATAGTTGTTAGCGAAGGCTTCCAGGACATATTCCCTTTTTATGAGGGATTTGTTATTGTGCTTAGGAAAAGAAATTCAACTTAAAATAAGTAGACATATTATAGTATTTTAGAGCAGCTGTGTAGTCAAATATGAAAAGTAATAAAGATTTAAAATTGCTTCATTGATGTTTTGAGGACGTCACTGCCTCCAGAAACAGGGAGTTCTGCTTTGTCTTAAAATGTACAAAAATTTTGGAGGAAAGTTAAATACACTGATAATAGATTTAACCTGAAAATTGCTCTGTTGAAATTATCATCTGTTGGTTTAGGTATAATGTCACCGATTTTAATACTTTTTCAAACAGTAAATTGTCCAGTATCTACATTTATAACAATTGCTCTGGGTTTGAAAAGAAAGGAGACATGAGATTCTCATATGTTGCTAAAATAGAACCTGAGTTAAATAGAAATTGCACATATCAAGTGAACATATGTTATCTGTCAGTTTCTTTTGTATTTTAAATCCTCTGTATGTATAGTTTCTCCCCTACCAATTGTATTATACAGGCCTGTTTAATATACCTATAACTGTCCTTGAAAAGTGAAAGCCATAAAAATAAGCTTGCTTTGGCAAAATTCAACTGGAAAGAAACTTCAGAACTGCAGAACTATATGATAGTAAAAAACAAACAAACAAACAAAAAACAGACCACAAACTGGATCCAGACTCTGTTATACAAAGAAGTGCTATTGAACTTTTGATTAATGAGGAAAGGTACTCAGAAAGTAAAAATCACTGAATTCCAACAGAAGGTGATCTCAACTGAAATAATGGATTTCATGGTGTTGGCACACAAACATATTTAAAAAACATTTTTGACAGTATTTAAAAGCGAACATTATTTAAATATGTTCCATGTAATTTGACTTTTCTGCATCTTTTAATCAACATGCTAATCCAGATATTAATCCAGCAACATGATACTACTTGAGCAATATGATGCAATATTAGCCAAACCTTCTTACAGAGCACAGAGAAGCAATGGGTAATAGACAAAACATTACTTAAAGAAACTTGTAAACTTCCCTCCTCAAGCATTTACATGAAACCTGTTGGACATGCAAGATGACAGTGCAGGCTGCAGTGCCAATGGCTTTCAGATGGATTTGTCATTTTTAGTAGGGTAACCACTACCACTAAAAAGATACCACAAGGCCTTCAAGAAATTATTTCCTCAAAGAGGAGAAGCTTCCTGAATCGTAAATGGTCCAGACTCACTTTTGAACTTACAATAAGGAAATTTTTATAGATGTTATGACAGAGGAACTTTCTTCTTACCCTGACAAGCTTGTCACTGTGGTCAGTCATTAGGCCAATTTTGTTATATCCGGAACACATTTCTGCATCTCTTACTTGCTTGGAGATAGGTTGTCTGCCCCATATTTCTTCTTGATCTCCAAATAGATATTCTGTACATATTCAAAACTTCCAAACAAGTAGTGAGGCTGTCTGTGGGAGACAATATCTTACACAGATTAAAGTAAGAGCCCTTTCGCTCCTGCAGTTTTCCCTCCTTACATCTACTGCTGCAGGTCTTACTGTGGCCTGTTAAAAAGAACTTAGCCACCATCACTTCTAAGCATACCAAGCTGCTTGTAGAAATCTGGGATGTGGTGACAGGAGCGAGAACAAGTGTGTGGTGTCATCTCCTTTGCCGATGGTGTTGGGGTGACAGAGTCTATGTGCATAATGAAGGAAAGTGGCAAACTTGACAGTGCCTGTAATCCAAGTGATAGACACCTCCCTGTAATTGCTAGAAAAGTTCTGAAACTGGGGAAGACATAGGCAACACTATGTAGTGCTGGCACCTTTAATGGACTTGTTTCCGATGTGTAAAAATCATGCAGCAAACTGACTACATTTTAAATCCTCTCTTTGGCAAAAAGACTCTCACCTGCTCTGTGCAGGAGAGGACCGCAGCCCTCAGGAGCACCTGCCTGCAGGGGCTTCCTGATGTCACCCTGTCCCCAGAACTGCTTTTTCTCCTTTCCCCCTCTCCACAGCACAGGCAAGCAGTGCAGCCAGCCATCCTAACCAGGCTGTAGCAAGGGCTTCAGCAAAAGATCAGCAAACATTCCAAGCTCCAGAAAATGTTCAGCAAACATTCAGGGCTTCAGCCAACAGGCAGGAATTGCTGTGCTGATGGTGGGAGAGACCACCCTTGTGTTCTGCACTTGCAGGAAGCGGTCTCCTCTTCCTCACCCGCTACAGAGCTGACCCGCGGGTGGTCCAAGGATCAGACTCATCCAGCAGGACAATTCTGCTTGGTAGTGAGTCCACAGGGTGGTAATGTTGAGAATACTGCTGTATTTGTATGATTGGGAGAGAAGTGCAAACCCAGGGCAGGTGTGACAGGATTTGTCAGGTTAATTAAACACTGTATGTGTTGATCAGACCCTTGAAAAATAAGTGGCCCTGAGAAGCTGACCAGCTCTATTTATAGTTTATTTTCCTTATTCTGGGAGCCAGAAAATAGACATTCTAAATGAGGCAGAAATGTTTTGGGAGGGATATTACCTCCTCCTGTTAGGCTGCATGCATACTGTAGGTCAGAATAAACTTTTTTTCAGTGCAAGATCACCCTGCTGTAAATGCCACATGCACTAACAATAAAAATAAAGGTCTCAAAGCTATAAGCATCTTATAGAATGTTCCTAGGATTAAAATGTGTGGGTGCTTGCTAATGGCTATCACTCCCTCTTTTAACTCTTACATCTACTTGTATATTTGTCTCCCTGCTTAGAAGTCTGTGTATACCCAGATGAACATGTTTGGGTTAACATTCACCATATTCATTTATATAAGCTATCAAATCCTTTCTCAGATTTTACTGCACATCTGCCCAGCCAGGATGATGAGTTCTTGCTCGAGGCATCTTCTAGTAGTTGATGTTCCCTCCACTCAAACTCTAAAACCATTTGCTATTTTACATCTCAAATATGATCTCAAAACCCACTGCTGTAATTTTTTTTCCATTGGTATCCTGCCACCAGTTGACCCTTGCATCAAAATGAATTTGACCACCAAACCAGATGGAACAAAAATAAAACCTTCACCCAAACATTAACATTAACATGAACATCTGCAGCCTTGAGTCGACATGACTCCCTGACTTCATCACTGCACTTTTTTCACCACCCAAAGATCTCACATGATGACACTTTCATGTGCTGTGTCACACTGGGCACCATCAGTGCACTTTTGTGTTTTTTAATACTGGCTAGGTTCTTAGTTACAGGCATAGCGGTAGACTGGAAATAAAGTGGGAAACATACACATAGAGGTCTCGACCTGTATCTATTTACATATCAAGTTTCAAGAGGGTGTATAGCCCTACTAATAATCAATGTGATGTCTCTTGGTAATAATTCAATATATGTATAAATAGCTGCTCAGCTGAGGGTTGTATCTGATTTAGACTGGAAGTTAATTGGATGTGGATTTTATATACCTTTATATTAGTGAAATGGAGGGCATATCTATGGGACTATCAGGTAGCTTAAGAGTGATCTGCGTGAAAAAAAGGTGTGGGTAAGTTTTGTACACACCAGGGTGTGTTTAATCTTACAAGTGCCTTTGTAGAATTTTGCTTATCTCATCACCTCATCCCTACTTTTATCTTCCTTCTCTTGTCCTTTTTATTCTTCCCAGTTCTTCTGTTTTCCTCCTGCTTTTATCTGCTTTGCTTCCTTCCTTCTATCCTGTTGGAGTACCCTTTCTGATTTCATCTATCAGACCCTCTTCTCACTCACAGAATCATAGAATAATAGAATGACAGGTTGGAAGGAACCTCAGGAGTCATCTGGTCCAACCTTTCTTGGCAAAAACTCTGTGGTCTTCCCCCAAACACCTATCTCCAAACTAACTCTCTTGTTTATAATATACAGTAATAATCTCACACCCTTAGTTATTTTTGCCTTTAATGCTGTGTTTTCGCATGCATGGTACGTAATTCCATACAAATACTTTGGAAAAACTACAATAAAGTGTAATTTGATCTTGCACATTTTTTGTTTGTTCATTTGTTTTAATCTCATACTTGTCTGTTCTGTTTCACAACATCATATACTGTGAAAGCAGGTAATTATTTTTAAACCAAATTGTTACTCAAGAAGCTACTCAGATGTTATCTGCTGAGTAGACAGCTCTTTTTTAAAATCTGACAATACCACTGTATTTCTGTTAAAAATAATTATGAGTTTGCTTCTTCCCAAAATCATCCCTAATGGCATAGCTCATAGAGAAAAAATGACTGTGCCCATCATGAGCAAAGTGTATCAGTCTCCCCTGTGGGAGGTAATCAGAGACAGTTCATCCAGAGTGTTGTGGTTAGATTGTGCCTTGTATGGCAAGAGTGACACAAAAGAAATGGTTGGAAAACTGTAATCTTTTCTTCATGTTGATTTGGCAACCTCTGGGCTATAGTCATCTTCAAAATGTAATGTGAACATTCAGAGTTACTTTTGACTATTTTAGTCCTTTTTAATATGCTCAGGTACTTGACAAGTAATCCAGTTGGCATATTTTAGCAACATTTCAGATAGGTTACACCTATCAAGTTGGATATTAGTCAGAAACTACTTCAACTACTTTTCTGACTAGTTCTGACAGCTAGGATCATTTTTTCTGAACATTTATGGATTACTCTCTTAACTTAGATGCTTTATGTCATCTTGATTTAAAAATAGACCAGAAATAAAAAGTTACAGAACTCCTTCAGCAGTCTAAATCTTCAATTATAGGGCAGAACACATAAAATGGTTTATACATGAAGATTTTGTAAGTTGTGATCAATAATAACTCTCTTTCGTCCAAGAAAATTTTAATCCTGACTTTTACTGTAGACCTACTTGAAAGACTTTGGCTGAATTTTGAACATTTTTTTTCAAAAAAGCAATATTATCTGCAAGAATGTCAATATTTCAATGTTGTGCTCAGAACATGAAAATATTTTCTGATCTGAAGAGCTGAAATCTGACTTTTCTCTCCATCCATCTTGTGGCTTCAATCTTTCAGCAGAAGCAATTTCTTGAAAAAAAATCCAATAAAACGGTTTTTCCAATTTTTGTTTAGGTTTTTAAACTTTTTTGAAAAATGATTTCTGCTCAGCTGTGGTGAATAGAAAAAAAAGAGAAGGAAAAATGTCAGGAAGATCATGTTGTTATACAGACAGGTGACATAGTTGTGACTATAATTGCTGTCAGATCAATCTGAAGTTTCTTTCCTGAACAGACATCCCTAGTATCTCTGAGATCAGAGGCAGCTTATCTCCTGTGCCAATGTGAAAATAGCACCAAATTCTTCTGCTTTCTAATATACAATCTCTTTTACAGATGGTGTATCCTTTCCTGGGAAAGACTGCAGTGGCAGTAAACCTATATGTCCTCTTAGACTACAAAGGGGTCCTTTTCATGCAGTGGCCACACACTGGTTTTGCACCTCCTATCCAACCTCTTACTCAAACAGCAGAAAATTGCACCATAAGCTAGCCACTTCTCAATGCCCTGGTCCGAATGTGGAATTCATGTATTGTTTCCCACTTCTGGTCTCAAGTAGGAAGCCTCCAGAGACCACAGAAATCCTTAAAATGGCTTAAAATTCCTCATAATCTGAGGAAGGCCCCAGGCAATTGGTGTATTTGAGGCAGGAATGCAAATGCAGAAGAAACCAAGCATGAGGAAAACACATGTTTTGACTTGCCATTTGTTATAATGTAGGATGCCATAAAACTGTGTGGACTGTAATGCTTTAATGAGAACTCATATTTCATTTGTGCTGTATATAAAATATTATTATATTCATTTAAGAAAATTTACTGTAAATACTGGTGTTTTCTTAGCATACGTAGGAAGAACATGAAATTATCTCTATTTCAGAGAAAGAAAAACAATCTGGAAGAATCTGCATGACACAAACATATTTATTTGCCACCAGCCATCGACTGCTGCTGTAAGAACAAACTCCTGCTAAAAATGAGAACTGGAAAATGGTCCGCTAGCTCTGGCTTCTGTTGGCCATTCGTCTGAGGTTGTCCAATTCATACACTCCTACACTGCCGTCCGAACAGCCATCTGTAGCAGACTGAGCTTTATGAGGGCAGATTACACCTGTCCCATGCACTATACTCTTAGGGGTAAGAAGTCACCTGAAGATAGTGGAATTTAAGGACAATCGAAGTTATTACTTTCTTTCTCTTTGCCACATTTTTTCCTGATTCTTGAAGCCCCATACAGACCTGGTTCATGCAGGGTAAGGAAACACATTTGCAGCTGAATTTCCTAGGTGTTTACCAAATGCGTTAGCTTTTCTTTTTTTTTTTTTTTTTAATGTGTGACAGATGTCTGGTTTTGATGTAGTGATACAAGCTAGGCACTCTTAGCAGACATTGTAGCTTTTAACAAGAAGTGTCTTTTGTCCAGGAAACAAGAAACTGGAAAATCACACAGATGATAACTCCATATTAGCCGATGGGTTATAAGAGGGTCGGGTTGTTCAGTTCTGCTCTCACTGGGAGTCTCCGAATGAGCAACAGATTTTGCCGATGTTTAAAATTGGTGTGAAGTAGCACAGGCTAGTGCCAAAGAATGTGCAAGTGGAAAGAAATTACTAGGTCACCTCGTCACCTTCCAGCAGTGTAAGACTTCTCCTTACAAGTGGTTTTATCAGTTCAACCAGTGTGACTGATTTTAAATGTGGTAAGCAATGTAATTTTTCTGCTCCTCCGTAATATTTTCCCATATTTATTTTGGATGGGTTCTTCTGGCAGAATGTTTAATTTTCCTTTTACACCATTTTTGCCCCATTTTCCTAGGAAAAGTTGAATTTTATTTTTGGATGTGAATGCAGTTCATCTGTGGCCAGTGAGGCTGATGCCATCTTCCTCACACACACCTGCTTTACATCTCCCAGGTGGCTCATGTGAATTGAAACTGGAGCACAACACTGTGTGGAGGAGAGCAGAGAGACACTTGCACTAAGTAACTGGGTAAAGACTCAGCTGCTTGGCTGAGGTGCTGGTCTCTTCGCCCTCAGTGCTGCCAGCATGTCAGCAGGGAAAGAGGTTGCAAGAGCTTAAGAGAGCTGGTCTCTTGGGAGGCCTAACATCATACTCATAAATATGTTCTCTGTTTATAACTTCTGAGTATTCTCAGTCTCTTATGTCATTTACTCTCTCTATACCTTATTCTTTCACAGTAAAAAGTAAGTCCCCTACCATTTGTCTTAATCATTTCTCACTAAGGAATCTCTTTCTCAAGAGGGTGCAAACTGCAAGTGGGCATAACAGTATTGTTGTCACCTCTGCTGCAAACACAATTACTAGATTTCGCTAATCCAGACATCATCCTCTGACACTGCCAGTCCCAAGGAAGCTCAGGTGATGCTAACAGGACTCTTCACGTGACCAATGCGTTTGCAGACTTCAACTGATTTATGTGTACAAACTCTACACATCATCCACAGTATAGCTGACTGCGCAAGATGAAATGCTCACCATGTTCAAGGGCTTATAACAAGTTCCCATGTAAGTTTGCTTCACTATGGGGAGTTTATGTTTCTATTGGCAAAAAATATTACTTTTTAGTCTACCACTGGTAGACTGCTGGTAGACTGCTGCTTTGAACAAAGTCACAACAGGTATCTAAATAGCAAAGGGGAATTTCTCTTTTTCTTTCTTTTTGTCCCTGTTTCATCATTCACCTTTGTTTTCTCTCTCCAAACTCATTTCCCAAGGGGATTTCCCATTCTAGCAATGTCTCTGATAAAGCTTGTATGACATGTTTGACACAAGGAAAGAGAGTTTCCTTTGATACACACCTCATGGCTTTGATGAAGACCTGTAATGAAATATACATATATCTATTATTAATACTTAATAAAAAAACACCTTGACACTCAACTCTCCAAAAATTTGGATCAACACACACAAATACCTGCTATCCCAATGCCTCCAAGGCCAAAATCTGGTCCAAATCATTCAAAAACATAAGACCTTAAGACTTGGTATATGCTGATCAAAATAATGGCTTACAGTGTTTTACAGTGGCTGACAGTGATTTTCAATGGCTTCTGAGAATCCCTCTGCACGGTCTTATGTGCAAGGATACTTTACCTACCCTTCCAAAATTACTTCAGTGAATGTAAATAAAAAGCTGTTATCAATGCTCCCCAGGAACAGTGAAAATGAAACTTTCTTGCAATTCTTACTTACAAGGTTTTGATATCTATAAATGTGTACCCTGTTCCTTACTATATAGGGCTTATGTCCCACAGATTATTCTGATACGCGGCAAGCTGCATCAAGTATTTAAAAAAATATGTGTAAAGAGACAAGACCACAGAGTTTAGGCATAGATTTGACCATTTAATACGATTGTATTTTGGTGGTTAGGATTATAGATACCTAAAAAATCTATCCCTCATTAATTGACAAACACTGATAAAGGATCTGTTTTATCTCTAGTTGTAAAATATTTGGTTACCAGGAGGAGAACATTAAGCAATAGAGTTGCAGCTGGTTCCATTGCCAAATGCAAAGTTGTGTGTGATTAGGCTACTGGGACTTCTGACACATTCAGTGTTCCTGTCAATGCTGTTGTGTCCAGGCAGTGCTGTCAGCAAGGCAGGCAGAGGTAGAATGCTCGGTTGTCACACCGCAGAGGAACCCAGATGGGTTTTGATTATCACAAATATATTTGTATCAGCACCCAATCACTCCTTGGATAAACATAGTGCTCTAAGTTTGAGGGAGGCACAGATAAGAGGGATGACAAGGAATAGAAACAACACTAAGGACAGCAACTTAAAGCAAGAACAAAACAACCAGAGCCAGTCAAGGTGTCAGATGTGAGGCAGGTAAAACATAAAAATATGCTTATGTGTCACACAGTTTTATTCGAAGATCCTTTGACGTATTTATTCTCTTTTACTGCTCAGGAGACATCTCTACACTGGAGCATCCTGTGCTTGTCAGCAGTGGGGTGGGAAGCAGATAAAAAACCATGGTGTTTTAGCTTTCAGATGCAACATTTGGCCCGCTGGATACAGCAACATGAGCTAGATCTGTCTGCTGAGAAGACGTATGCTGTGGCACTCTGCCAGTCATCGCTATCAGGGGCAGTACAGACACTTCTTATTGTTGGGTTCCCCTATGAACTGGCTGATGGATGTTTATCTTCATCTTCTGGGATATAGAGACCATGGACTGCATTTCTTTTAGTGCTTCCTCAACAGCTTCAGGGACTCCCAGGGATGGCATATTTGGCTTTATGTACTGCAGAGGGTGTGCCACATTCTTGCTTTGAGATTCAGAGAATCACCTTGATTGGAAAGCTTTGTTCATATTTAGATGTTGCTTTCTTCTTGCAAGTGGAAAAGGAGCAACATACTAATTTACAAATTTGAAATGACATTGGGATTTTGGGGAAAGGGACACAAAAAAGAATGAATTGTGCAAACATCAGGTTGCTTCTGAGGTGAATAACTTGAAATAACAATTTTATAACTTGGCCTTTTCATTTTTAGGTTACCAAAGTTTGCAATCCTCTCTAACTAATTAAAGGGTTTTGGAACCAGAAACCAGGTAAGTTTTAAAGCTATCCTTAGCTAAAATTATATAGTTACCACTAATGTTCCTGGTTTAGCTGAATGAACATCAACAAAAGGAGTTAGATGTTAGCACCAGACTGAGCATCAGCAAAAGGAGTTAGAAGTTAGCACCAGAGTAAGCTCAGTAGAAGATGTAAAGGTTTAAGCAGCAAATTATGCAATGGCCTGATACAAGAAATACATAGGAGCAACAAGTGAAAAGACAGAAGCCCTAGCTTAAAAGAAGCCTTGTATTTCAGTTGCTACAGTTGTCAGTGAATCTCTCTTTATACCAGTAATAATAGCTTTCTGGAACACGCACAAAAAGCAAAAAGGAAGAGAAGAGGGTAGTCACATTAACATGTTCAGTTTTTCATTTAAGCTGTTGTGTCTTAGCTTACGCATAAATGCATTTGGAACTAACAGCTTATTGTCAGTCCTTACCAGAATTACATAGGATTACACTGTGATCTGGTTAGGTTGAAAGTCACACAGTAACACTGAGTAGATATGTGAGAAGATACCTTCTAAACTCTAGAGCCCCTCTTTCTACCATGGCTTGAAGCAAAAGGTTTAATTGTGTCACAAAAGTCCTGGAAATACACAGTTTATGGATTGACTGTGTCTGAATCACCATCCAGCAGATTTGAACCATCAGAATTCACCTTTGCTCACACATGACATCGTGGGCTGTATCTTTGAAGAAGACTGCAATGGTGGGTGGTTGGAACTAGAAGCCTGAACAATGTGCAATTAGTACTAACAAAAATGCACTAATTCAAGGCCTCCTCTGCCAGCTACAGACTTCTAGAGGGGTTCTGTCTGATAGTGGACCTCAGTGTATGTTAGAAGCAGCTTTGGACTGCCTGAAAATGAAGCTCATTTCTGTAAAAATAAAATTTTCATACTGTCCTTGAAGCATCAGTTCAAACTATCCATGAAGATTTTGCCATCCCTTTTAACGTGTTGTACGTGTTGCTTCAATTAAAAAAAATGACATCAACAAAATTATTAGAAATGGTATGTCCTCACAAACAATGCCAACATAGTTGGGCATTTATAGAAAACCATATTGCCAACACTGCACTCACAATTATGTGGAGCAATCCCTACTGTATTTTGTAACTGGATGTTACCGAACTCTACTGACACAGTCAGTAAGCCTGTTTTTTGCTGTCATTTCAACAGTGTTTTTCTAAAACAGAGACCGAACAGCTGTGCCAAGTCGCATGAGAAGGGTACCCCTAAAATGTCACTAAAGGAATGATTTAAGTCATTGTTTGTTATGAACATTAGGTTAATGTTAATTATGCATTTTACTAATACTAACAACTGGAAAATAGTCATTTTCTTGAACAATATTTACTGATACTAATTCATAATTTTAAGCTTATATTTTTACCTCAATTAATCTGAAAGTATGAAGACCTGTTCAGGAATACTGTACAAAACATGGATGTTGTATTCTATGAGTGAGCTGACTTATAGTGTTCTTGAAAGTACAAAATGTTCACATAAGGTATAAATAGTCACAGTTGTCATAGGATCACAGGATAATTCAGGTGTGAAGGGACCTCAGGAAGTCTCTAGTCAGGCCTCTTGCTGAAACCAGGGTCAGCTGTGAGGCCAGATCAGGATGCTCAGGTCTTTACCCAGAAGGGTCTGGAAACCTTCAATAGAGACTCCATAATCTCTCTCTCTGGACAACCTGCTCTACTGAGAGGTATGCTTATGGTGACAGAGTTTCTCCTTATATCTACTCCAAACCTCCCATTTCAGCTTCCAATTTGCTCTCATCCTCCTGTGATACACCACTGTGAAAAGCCTGACTATATCTCCTCAATAGTTCCCCCACAAGTACTGGGGCTACTGTTAGGTCTGCCTTGGAGCTGTGTCTTCTCATGGCTGAATAAGCCCAGCTCCCTCAGCCTCTCCTCACAGGGCAAGTGCTGCAGCCCTGACCATCCTGGTGGCCTCTCATGAAATCAATTCACTTTATCAATGTTTGTGTTTTATCAGGGAGGGGTGGCACAGTACTGGATGTCGTGGTGTACATGTGGTCTAACGAGTGCCACATGAAAGAAAATAAACTTTTACCTTCATCCACTGGCCACACTTATGCTAACACTGTCCCAAATGCTGTCGCCCATCCCTGCTGCTGGAGCTCACTGCTGGCTCAGGCCCACCAGAACCTCCCTGGCTTCTTCAGCAGAGATACCCTCAGGCAGCCAGGCCTCAGCCTGAATTGCTGACAGGGGTTATTTACCTTTGTGTGTCCTTGTTGAATTTCACACTGTGTCCTCAAGGTGTAACTAAAAGGAGTCATCCTCTGTGGTACCATTCTAAGCTGTACACATGACTGTGAATCAGACAAACTCAACTGAACCAGGAGACAAGGAACCATTCCCCTTTCTGCTTTTGTCATTTTTTCTCCCTTAGGCAAATCGAGTCATCTCTCTCTGGTTTTATTTTGTTACCTGTAAAGGCATTTATTGGTATATTCATTTCCCTTTGCAGACCACTCCTGGCCAGGTTTATCAGCAATATTTTCTTTCTTTCTTTCTCTTGTAACCAAGAGGATGAGGACACTCAGGGATTGAACCCAGGTTTTCACCTGAAGAGTCATTTATGAATAACTGTTCAACAAACAGGGAAACTCAGCATATGAATATAAATACATGAATGTCAGACAGTGAATTGAATTAGAAAATAATTTTGCCTTAAACCTATTTGTCAGCATATCTAAATTTGAGCAATAATACAAGCTTAATTTTCGTCAGAAGCATTCCAGCAGATATCTAAGTGGAGTTCTTACAAGCTAACTCTAGAGTGGCTAAAATATGATCCTGAGTGATTCATAATTAATCTTGTGTTTGTCATTTTATCTTTTAGCTCATTTCTCCATCCTCTGCCTTAGATGGTCAGTCATCTGCTGATACTCTTCCCCTGACAGAGTGCTTAATAGGCACGTCATGATTTTACAAAGTTTGTCTTGGGATTTACTAATTAGAAGAGTAACATCCTAAAGGCAATGTTTTCTGACAAGCTGAACATTACAGAAACAAGGAAATGTCATCCCTGTGTTGCTCCCAAGTAAAGTTTGCAAGTAATTTCTTCAACTACTTTGGGATATCTGCACTCTGCAAAAAAACCAGGCCAAACTTTGAAATGTGTTTCCGTCTCTGATTCATGCCGTAAACCCCATGTAGCAGGGTGTGACTCTACTTGTTGTGAACATGTCTGCACAGATCCTCACTGAATACCTTTAAAACGCAATGCTTATTTCTGACAGAGGAACAAACTAGCTCAGTAAAAAATGCTCTTCAGCTATCACAGTTTTCATGCTAAGCTTTTTGTTTTAAAGCGCCCAGCACTCACAGACAATACTTTGGAGTTGCCCATTGAAGACCAGGTGATCTTTTTATGAGAAATACACCAGAAAACATGGATTCCTTTCGCCATTTAACGTCAGGCTGTTAGCTACTACCCTCCGCAAATTGTTTAAAAAGGTTATCATCTGAAGTGAGATCGTTCTTCCATGTGATCTCTTGGCAGTCTGTTATTCCTCCCACAAAAAAGAACATGCCATAAGTAGCTCCACTAGAACTTTTTATATGTCAATTTAGAAGTTGCAATGTGTCTTCTTTATGTGATGTCCCCTTTTAACATTAGTGGGATCTTATACCAAGACCACTTTCCCTCCTGAAAGCTGTCTCAGCACTAGCGTCAAATGGAGCACTGAGGCCCAGTTATCTGCCTGGGTTTCCCTGTGGACAATAAAAAACATCTAGATGCAAGCAGATCAAACTCTATCTTATCCACAAACACCATAACTTCTTTCATATATATAAATATGTAAAGAAAGAAGGACTTGGAGTCCTTCCACAAAATTCCTCTGGAGGAGTTGTACACAGCAGGTGGTTTGTGAATGTCATTTGCATGGTAATTCTGTTTTCAAAAAAAAGGAGGATTCAAACTCAGTGAAAACATAGAGCAGACATAAACACTGGAAAAGAAGAGCACTGAAAGGAAACATTATTTGGCTGTATTTTTCTCTCCCACACCAAGATGTGCTGTACTGACATTTTATAAATGCTGTAGGTGTGGTCAGCAGTAAATCATGACTCCTCTGGGGAGTTCACTCCTCTGCACCTTCAGCTGTACTATGCCTTCAGGGCAGCTGTCTCACAGCGTACTCACGCATAACTCAATACTTAGGTAAAGAATCTTCATATTCATGTTACAGCATGGAAAAAATATTTCTGTAACATTGGTACTTTTCCAATTGAATTTTCTCACATCTGATGATCATCCTTAAGGGATCTTGAAAAGAAATGTCTTGGCTGTGCACAGCCTATAGGATTTTGGTATTTCTCAGGAAAATTACATTTACCTTTCTGACAGATTGCCAAGCATTAAAAAACTGCTTCTTGCAGTATTACAGTTAAAAAAGGCAAGTTTAAAGAGGAAAAAAAATAACCAAATGTAACAACACTACCTCTCCTTATCCATTATCACAGTTCGCAAGCTTGGAATAAGAAGATATAAGACAGAAAATTACCAAAATAAAAGCTGACAAGTTATGGATTTTGGTGTTTCAGTTGACAGAAAGAAGTATTTGGATAGCTAATCTCAGTGGTGTCTGTATGATACTGCAGCTGTTAGGTCTGATCCAGCAAAGTGTCTAGTCATTATGGAAGTGCAATTGTATAACTAATGCAACTGAAGCTGCGCTCATTCTTTTTAATGTGCTTTGCTTTGTTAAAGATTAGCATACTCTTCTGCTTGTCTTTTGTTCTTTGACTATACTAACATATTCTGTATCATGCAGCATTAGGGTTAGTTTTATGAGTATAGATTTGGAAGTCAGCTGTGTCACACTGATACACAAGGAGAGTCTCAAGAATTCATCCAGTAATAAAAAGGCAATAGACCACAATAGCTATACACCCAGAAAATGTGAGGAAGAAAACTACAACACAACTACAATACTTGTGTTGAAGATAGCAGCTCTATCTTTGGTGCTTTTGACTATTAATCAACGTTTTTTAAAAGCTGGTTAATGTTTTTCCATCTGCTAAGAACATCTTCTACATTTAAAATCAAAATCACAAACCAAGTGGAGCAGTATGGTTATGTAAGCTTTTTTGTTGTTGATACCATACTATGCGTATTTTAGTGTTTTAACCATTGCTTACAATTATTTTCCAACAGCAAAGTGAGAATGAGGCAATTTTACAACCAAAACAACGTGACAGAAGATCCATAATAAACCTTTTGTTCATACTGCTTAAATCAAAGCAATCCTATTCCTTCATCTGCTGAGTAAAGATTGAAAGATTTTGATGTCAAGTCAATAAAATCCAACAAATTAATGAGTTAATTTGTAATATTTAGTATTTTTTAAAGATACACAGTAATTTTTTTCAGATTATTAGAAAAACTTGAGATTATTATATGATTATAATATTATTTCAATGTACAACTAGCAGTAATGGAATGAGATAATTTCTGTAATTTTTTATTACGGTCAGTCTGTATTGCATCACCCTCACGTACACAGCTGTTTTCTATTATTCTTGTTTTGATCATTTTTGTTTCAAGGGACAAACAAAAAAGGAGTGAGCAAACCTTGCTATACAAAGTTTCGTGTTTGTTCCAGATCTAGGCTGAGGGTTCAAAAGTTTTACAGGTTTCTACAGATCTTTTCTGCATTAGCTGAAGGTTCTTGTTTGCTCCTTGCTCATTTCGTTTTCAGCTTATATACCATGAAAGCTCCAAGAGCTTTGCCAGCAGGCTAGTAAATCCTACAACCAAGCTCAAGTGTAATCTGGAGTTTTGTGACAAAAAAAAAAAAAAGAAAGAAGAAAAAAGAAAACTTGAAAAACTAACCTTCTAAGTCATATTTTCTGCCCTCCACTTTCTGTTTCCAGTGAGGTAGGGAAAAAAAGTGAGAGACATGTGACCTCCCAGGATTTGCCTTGATGTGATGAGAAAGAAAAATTACTTCAAAGTCCGCTTTCCAAAATGTCACTTAAAAGGACCAGAATACTGACTTTGCAATATTTATTATATGCAGTCCTTCACATCTGTCTGATTGAATTTGAAATAAACAAAAGTATTCTTGTGATCAGGCTATGAGGAAAAAAGTCAATTGTAATTATTCTCCCTCAGAGTTTTGCTTTGGCAGATGAGGGAATAAGTTTTCTCAAGTTTATGCAGGACCTACCTCACTAGTATAATCCTAATGGAGACATTTTAGTACTGTTATGACTGAAATAGTAAATAGTAGAATCCAAGAAAAACAGTGTTTTGCTTTGTAAGTTTGTTTGTATTGTTTTGTTTTTTAATTAATTTAAACTTTTGTGCCGGCAAAACCGGAATCAATATTTTGCATTTAATGTGCATCTCTGAGTTTGCACAAGAATGAGATTTCACTTTAGATCAGAAGATTTTTATTCAGCCAGAGTTGCAGCACCCTGATGGTTCAATAAAGGTTGATACTGTCATTATATTCAAGTTACATATGGATTAGTCCTAATGTGGTAGACACAACACCTAATGTAAATCATTCTGACTCTTATTAGGACCCTGATAACTTCAGATTTGATATTCATAAGGAAACCAAGAATGGACCTCTTTTAGACTTCTAAATGTTGTCTTCGGCAATCACCATAAATTATGCAGTTAATGGAAGAAAAGTTACACGCCTCATGGACCATACAGCATATCCTAATATGTTTAGGACAGGTGAAATGGATTGTTCTGTAGGAGCTCCTACTGACCAAAAGCAGAGTCAAGGGTTGTTGGTTTTGACTTAGATGAGTAATTCTCAATCTGTTGTGTTCTGTTGAATTGTATTAAAATAAATGGTAAACAATTATTTCCCAGTCATCCTGTGTAGGCCCCTCATGCCCGTTTTCTCAGAAGGCACCTATGCAGCAGCCAAACTTATTGTCATTGTAGGGAAATCCTGTTGGATCAGATGGGCAGATTTTTTTGTCTAATTTTTTTTGACCAGGACACATTTTCCTTCCTCTTTTCTTTTCTTTTCTTTTCTTTTCTTTTCTTTTCTTTTCTTTTCTTTTCTTTTCTTTTCTTTTCTTTTCTTTTCTTTTCTTTTCTTTTCTTTTCTTTTCTTCTCTTCTCTTCTCTTCTCTTTTCTTCTCTTTTCTTCTCTTTTCTTCTCTTTTCTTCTCTTCTCTTTTCTTCTCTTTTCTTTTCTCTCTTTTCTCTCTTTTCTTTCTTTTCTTTTCTTTTCTTTTCTTTTCTTTTCTTTTCTTTTCTTTTCTTTTCTTTTCTTTTCTTTTCTTTTCTTTTCTTTTCTTTTCTTTTCTTTTCTTTTCTTTTCTTTTCTTTTCTTTTCTTCTCTTTTATTTTCTTTTCTTTTTCTTTTTCTTTTTCTTTTTCTTTTTCTTTTTCTTTTTCTTTTTCTTTTTCTTTTTCTTTTTCTTTTTCTTTTTCTTTTTCTTTTTCTTTTTCTTTTTCTTTTTCTTTTTCTTTGTCATTGCCTCCCACTGAAGTCTCCAGGAGCCTTTTCCTTGATTCCAAATGGTTTTACTGGGCAGTAATTTGAAGCTTTTGCATTACCAGGAGAAAGATTAAATAACTTGCCAATAGGATAATTAAGTATTTCAGCAATTGTGGGACAGCTTTGTTTTGTTTTCTGGGAAAATCTAAGCAAACAACAAAATATATCTGCAATATATATATTGTAATTTCTTGCAATTTTGTTTAAGCATTTATCACTTGGAGCAAAAACTTGAACTGTAGCACAGCAAAATAAACTGGTCTTACATTGTTATGTTTTCTGTATTAAAAAGACTGTTCTATTGCTCCTTCAACCTTTAATAAAGGAAAAACTCATATCTTTCTGTTTGCTTTGCACTAGAAACACCAGTGTCTCTTTGATAAAGAGTTACAGGCAGATGACTGTACACCTGAGAGATCGTCTTGCAGCTCTCATCCCTCGAAGGGGTGGGTGTAAGGGAGGATGAAGGTGAAATAATACTGATTCTTATGCTGCAGTTCTGGTATCTCAAGTGTAAAAAAGAAATTCTAAAAAGGATAATAAATTTTATTGAAGTTTTTGGTTATTTTTTATCATTCACCATGAAGTAGTAAACAGTGGTATAAAAAAATGGTTCTTGCTTTGCAGATAATTCTTCCAAATAGCTTTGATTATTACACATAGGGAGTGATCAACTGTCACTCCCCTTAGCAACAGAAATTTTCCCTATTTTTCACAGAAATTGAAAAGCAATTCTGAAAGAGTTGTACTGGAGACTAATATAGTGTTGGATGTGGGTAATATTTTCATCAAGGGAGAAAACACTTTGAAAAAGAGAGGATGGGGGACTTCGTACTCTACAGGTGCTGGTGGAGTTGGAATACTAAGTAATAAGATCTCCATGGCACAGTGCCTTTTCTGGAAGAAGTCAAATAAAAATGAATGCAGTAAGTTGAACTTCTGTGTTGTTCTTAACCTAAAGTCATCCTCACTGGAAAAAGAAAGTTGAGCTCCCACAGTGATCTTCCTCTTGTTACAGGTTGTAATCAGCCTGTAGAATCATCTAGGCAAGAGTGTTGTTTTCCTCTCTGACCACAGTGTCTCTGTTATTTGTATGAGACTCCGGCACAGGTCTACTGAAAGCAAAAAGACTTGAACTTTCCATCCTTTCAGCCAGCATCAGCCAGGGGGTCACTCTACTCACACAGCCCACCTGTGGGACACGGCTGCAAAGCATCTTGCCCTCATCCTCTCTCAGGGATAGCCCCAGCAGGTCTATCTTAGCAGGTGTCTTCTTCACAGTGTATTGTGGTTAACATTTCTAAAGACACGTTTTGGGGTGCACTGTGGGCTAAAGGACTTCTTCCTGAAGCACAGAAAACTGTGTATTTCTTTTCTTTAGAAGTCCTACCTCAACTGCTTCATATCAGTCAGATTTTTGCTAGACATCTCAAATGAAGCAAGTCATGCCATTAACCACCACAGAAACGGATTATAATTTACTCCAATGAAATCTGAAAACTCTGCAGAAGCTATGGTTTCCTATTGCTGTTCAGTCACCCGGCTGCTAACGTGATGGGAGAAAATGGGCTGTATCATAATTTGCTGTAAAGTGGCTACTCATGCAACACTGGATTCAATGCAATACCCTAAAATGCCTGTTTGCCTGTATGGCCTTTCTGTTCAGCTTCTCCAGCTTTCTCCCTTACATCAGTTTCCTCCTGCAGCTATTGCATTTGAGGGTGACACTGGAGTTTATGAAAGCTTCAATTCTGATGGGGCATAGGCAGGGTATTTTCAGTGAAGGGTTTGTCCTTGTGGAGCACGCTGCTGCCAGAGATAAGATTGTCCTCAAATCTAAAGGAGCATTCAAAACCAGACCACTTCCTGCAGGTGCCCTGCTAGTGACAGAGTTGTTCCTGGGAGCATGCTGTGGGATACACTGTCCTGGGGATTATTTCCTCTTAAGGAAGAGAAGAAAGCAAGTTCCTCTATAATGAAGGATTTGCTGTTTGTACTTCATGCAGTGTTGCCTAGATACTGTAATGATTGATGTCTTTAAAACACAAATAACCTTATTCACAAAAGAACATTATTAAGGTTGAAGAGTCAAGTACTCAAAAGATAGGAAATACCAGAATTAAGATTGCCCGGGAAACCTTAATTCAACCCTCTTTTGCTGCATATGCTATGACACTGTAATTACATAGGACCTCTGCACCATTAAGCACTAAGAATAGACAGTACTCCAACAGTGAGCAGTTGTATATTATATTTGCTTCTCACTGTTCACTGTATACCCCATGGCTTTACTTGCCTCAGTTATTCAAATGTCACTGTAAGGTAGAAGTATTCATTTCCTCTAGGGTGTCAGAGTGCTTCATAAACATTAATTCATTCACTCTCACGAAACTCAAATTAACTGATTATTTTTTTCAGTAAGAAAACAGATGCAGAAGTTGTTTAAGGTCAAAGGTTTCCAGCAGTCTGAGGTGTCAGTCTGGCTGATCTAAACCAGGAGCTTTCAGAATACTCTAAACAACATCTTCAGAAAAAGCTTCTGTGGACTGTAACTGCAACTTTTACTTTATATGTAATGAAAGTTTGTTTCTGAATGCATAGAGTTTGCACATAGACGTAAACTAACTTACTCTTGACATTACAATAATGTATATCTGGTTTATTGTGTTCTGAAAGGTGTTTTGAGCTCATATTTTCTGTGTCAGTGCTCATCATGCGAATTTGTCATTGGAGACTGCGGACTGGCATCATCGATGCTGGAGATGCCGGCAAAACGCCTTGAAGTCTGGCTATAATGCAAGTTTCTGAAGGAGTGGATTTAGCATAGAGATTTTGTAGAGTCATAGAATCATAGAATAGTTTGGTTTTGAAGGGACCTTCAAAGCTCACCTAGTCCAACCCCCCTGCCATAAGCAGAGACATATTCAGCTAGGCCAGGCTGCTCAGAGCCTCGTCCAGCCTGGCCTTGACTGTCTGCAGGGATGGGGCATCGACCACCTCTCTGGGCAGCCTGGGCGAGTGTTTTACCACCCTCATTATAAAAAATTCCTTCCTCATGTCTAACCTGAATATCCCTTCCTTTAGTTTAAAACCGTTACCTCTTGTCATTTTGTAACAGGCCCTAGATAGATTCTTTCTCATAAGATATTACCTTTGGATACTGAGTTTAACTGTGGTTATCTATTTATATATTTATTTTTAGAAATTAAGTTCTAAAGGTAAAAATATTGGTTTTAATTGCTAGACAACTTGACAAAAGGGTATGTTCCTCAAGTTGTCATGCAGAGACAATTCTGATAGTTACACATTTATTAAATACAGGATGTGTAAAGGAAACTGTAGAAGGGGCTTCCCTACAAGAAGACATTTTAATTTGTTAAAATTCCTTGAAAATCATGCTCTTTTTTCCCCCTCTTGCTGATTGCCTTCGCCTTGACATTATTCATTATCCATATGAAGTGGGTTTAACCTTTTCTGAACCACCATTTAATTAAATGTCCATTAAATACATGTACAGCAATTTATTTGTTTCTATGGAAAAGTATATTTTTATCCTCTCTGTATTTTAAGAAAATTGTATCCACCATATACAGTCAGAGCATAAGCAGCTTTATTGCATGAAATCACCTATTCTGCATAGGAAGTTCTGCTCTGAATTTTAAGATCAGAGGAGTTTCCTGGTACTTATCAACTTAATCTAATATCTATTTGGCTGTTCCCCTGATAATCTTATATTTTGGGAGGTTTTGGTTCTGCTTTTTCCATAATATATTCTAGTATATATGTGCAAAAGAGGAGATTGCAAAGTCACCCTTACACAACTGCATACATCACAGTATCCTGCCATCAAAATATATTTGCCTTTTGAAGATGTGGCAAAAGGGCTTTAGAAGCTTGCTGAGCAATACAACAGTCTAACCCTGATTGTGACAGGCCTATTGTTAAAAACAAAGATATTTTGCAACAAAGAGCTCTGAAGTACTCATGCTAATAACAAAGTTTTATATGTGGATCAGACATTAGACTGAGAGCTGGACAGTTGGGAAAGGACCCTAACAAGACTTTATTATATGTTGAAACTATTTTGTTGTTTTGTTTTATTTTGTTTTGGTTTGTGTTGTTTTGTTTTGTTTTGTCTTGTTTTTAATGATGAATGACCTATTGAAGTAACTGTGTGGAAATGTCACCAGGATGAAGTTGCTTCTTTAATAAGAAAAGAAGAAGTAACTACAGCCCTTGGAGCCACATCAGAACATAAAAGTAAAGCTTAGTTATTTCTGTTTTGCATATTGATGATGTTAATTGAAAAAGTTGTTAAAGTGAAATATAGGAACCTAATCTGAACTCCTTTTTGATTTTAATGGAAATTAGATCAGACACCTAGTTAATAAATCTATGAGCGATGTATAAACTAGTACAGAACATTACTTGCTTCCTGTCAGTAAAAACTGTTTCCTTTTTTTTCTCACTTATGAACACATGAATTTGAATACACCCATTAAGATGTATGTGGTTAGATTCAAAACTTTCTGATCACATCCTCTTTCTGACTAAGACTCAGGTCTCTGGAATACTGTTATAATAATTTTAATTTTATCACTTGCTATAACATCTTCATAACTTCCAGATCTCATTTTGTTCATTTTAAATATATTGTATCATTCAAAGTCCATTTCCTGCAACTTTTCTAGGCAATCCATGAAATCATGCTTTGTCTGATAATTCCTTCACATAACCACCCTTTGCTTAATATATCCTTTCTGATTTATGCTCCTTTAACATCCAGTTTTTGAAGTGGAGAATCCATTCTTACTTCTATAGCTCAGCTCTGTGCTGGGAATGGGCACTGTCAATCCAAGTCAGTGACAACTGTTGTGCACTTGGAGGAGATTCTGCCTGCTTAGAAGCTGGATAATGGTGGCCAACAAGTAATACATACAATGAAACCATCGTGTTTCCTTTTCCACTAGCAGGGCCCCCCTAGTAATTTCTGTGCTGGTGTGACTGCTGAGGTATTAAACTCATCAGGAAGCCATTAAGTAATATTTATTTGCTGTGAAGTATTTGTGTCTGGAATTTTACTCCCATAGTCGGATGCAAAAGGAAGGCACAAATTCTTTATGATCCTGATGATCTTCAAGTAGTAACATTTTCACATTTGGTATTATATCTGTTCATTAAGTGGGAGACTGAGAGCAGCATAAGGGGATCCTAGCGGAACATGTAGAGGTGATCTGCTAAAAACAAGCATTTATCTGTTCTTTAGATCTGGTCATTTAAATTTGCACCTCAGAATGAGCCTATATCTTTCTTAACTTTGCAGGGATTTTCTTAGTGTCAATGGAGAGAGATGGTTTAGCCAAACTGGAGGTGTGGATTATTCCCATCACACCACCAGCACTGGGATTCACTCAGAATCTGAAAACTGTGAATGTCACTTAACAACACTTGTTCGCTGTTCTCCTGAGGTAGCTACAAATCCAATACCACTTTGGCAACATGGATGTGTCAGGAGGGAGGGACAGAGGACGTGGGACGATAAGATGCAGTGAATGAAAAATTATGAATTAAGAGATGATTGCAGAAGAAATATTTTCGCCCAGCAGCTTCAGAGAAAAATACTGCAGTTTGATGGGACTGACCACTGGTGTATTCTCCAGGGCTATGTCAAATATGTTTACTGCAAAAATGTTTAGTTGTCATTGTACTGTATTTAACAAAAGCAATGAAACAAAATGTCAGTCAAGGCTCTAGCTAGAGAAGTCTGAATGGAAAATTGAAAGGAAGTTTCACACCTCTGAGACTTAATTCCAAAAACTATTATCATGCTCGAGAATTTTTTTTTCCTTGTACTACTTGTTTTTATCTCTAGACAAAACCATCTTTAATATAAAATGGATTTTTTTCTCCCCCCCCCGCATTCATAATAGCTCTTATCCAATTCTTTTTAAAGTTATTTTTTAATATTTTGCCAATGTTTATTTTTCTGAGTTTTATATCCGTCAGTTATGTTTTGGGCTCATAAACTATATTGCTGTAAATAGCCTTCTTATTTTTATCACCAATAATACTTCTTGTCAAAATGTGCTTTCACATAATTCCTACACTGTACAATGCCTAATTTACTTTGTTAGAATAGATACCAGATCTCAGTACGCATCAGACATGTCCTCACAAACTGGTACTCAGAGGAGCTTACTTATTTGAATTAAAAGCTTTTATAGTCCAGTCCCTTTCTCTCAGGCTCTAGATTGAGTTGGATTTATAGATTTATAACGTCAGAACTGAACAAAAAACCCACCAGGCTTTGACACTTGACACATTTTAGCCTTTTAGAAGTTATAGACACCACACATCTGTCAGCTCTAAAATGAGCTGCGGAAGATCCACTTGCATTTAATAATTTCCAAGGCAGGAGCTTTCAGCTAAGGTGAGAATATATGCAGATATTTGATTGTGCTTTGAAAAATATGGCACTTTAGTGCCATCATTCTGTATTTTTGCTTAGTTTAAGGCATTCTTTACTTTCCAGCACAAGGATTTATTAAAAAAAAAAAAAAAAGGGCAAAAAAGGCACAATAAGTTTCACAATGCCTTTGAACATCCTTCTAGTCTGTTGTTTTACACAGATTTAAATACAGAAACATTAGATCATTAATGATTGTTTCTGAAGCTCCATCTCCTCAAATAGGCAGTGAAAATGTACTTTTAAAGTGCTTATGAAATTTGTGAGAAGAATTAGATCTACTGTAGTTACCATGAAAAAGTTCACCAGGTTTTGATTTTGTAGTAGATGTGGTAGAATTTTGAGAGAGACGGTCATTTTCAAAACAGTCACAACTTCAAAAGATTGTGTGGTTTGTAGGGACGAGAGCATTGTATCTACAAAAATCATTAAAAAAATGAACAACTGCCATGTTTCACCCCTGCAGGGTTTCACATTTCATTTGTAATAGCTTCAGTGGAGTTAGTATGGCAGAGGGAGGTGGCTGTGACTTTTCTTAGCATCTGCCAATGTTGATGGTAATGCAGCTATGGTTTTGTCTGAGTTCTGAAAATGTCCAGGGATGGGATAACCTGTTTCAGTGTTGTTTTTTTTTCATGATGATTTTTTTTGTGTGTCCTGATTTCCAACCTGGACCTCTCAAGGTTCAATGTCTCCTTTGGCCTTCTTGTCATATTGATTGCCACTACCAAGAAGACTTGGGCTCTGTCATCTTTGTAGCTACCCTTCAAGTAGTTGCCACCTGCTATAGGAATTTCCTTAGCCTTCACTCTGCTATGCTAAACAAGCTCATCTGCCTCAGCTTCTTCAGTTAGGCAAGGGTTTGTAAAGTGACAAACAATACGGAAAAAGTCCATTCAATTTAAACCACATACAGTAACTGATGAACAACCAAGCCTGAAATGTCTGAGAAAACCATTAACTGAATCACAGTACGTACATATAGTAATCTAAAAAAACTGGTTATAACTAGTATTATAGTGTCTAAAAGATTCTGTTAGCATCAGGTACTTGTTGCTTCAAGCACTATGAAAACTCAAAATATAAGAATTTCTCAAGCAACAGTTTGTCAGTCAGTTTATATGACAACAGTTGTAGTGGTCATTTCCAAATTAAAATTTTACAAAAGCTATAGAAAGACGGATCCTGTCATGTCCTGTTCAGGCTTATACAGACAATAGATTTCAGAGTAAAGAGGCTCAGAAAAGTTGTGAAGCAAAGGAGCTAAACTTCTTTAATCCTTCATTAATTTTGTTAATTCCTCTCCTTTGGTCTCTTTTCAGCTGAGTTAAACTATAGCATGTTATATTGACAGTCCACAGCAGACACCATATTGCTATAGGTTAAAGTAAAATCCTCTTCCTATTTTTTTTCCTTCTGTTTCAACTGAAATATTTCCAGGGAATCAGATGAACTAGGAAAGGTGTTTTGCCCTAATAAAGATAATTCAAAGTTAATTTTCTACATGAAAAGGTATGGAACTATAACTCAAAAGTTAGCTATATTATAACTGCTACAACTAAACTACCCTTTCAAGGTCATTTTATATTTGAGAGGTAGATGCCCCAGATTTTTTGTCTTTTAACTAAAGTAAGATAGGGTTTTGTGCAGCAAAATTTACATCTTCAAAGCTGAAAGCTGATTAAATGCAAAGTTTTAAAATGTTAAGAATATCAAATGTAATGAAAGTCTCTGTTAATGGAAGAAAAGCTATAACCTGAAACATATCTTAAAATGTGATAAATGTGATAAATAAGCATCAAGGTTAGGCATATATGGCCAAAATGCATTTTTCCCCTTTAAGATTGTTGAAATAAACAAGGAAGAATCAGTATTATCTATTCCCATAAGACCTATTTTCAACAGATGCAAACATTACTGTCATTGCTGAACTATATTTTTTCGAAGATGGCAGACCTAAGATTTATTTCTAGTAAGTGTAACTGAAAAAAATGGAAGGGCAGGAATGTCAGGACAAGCAAACATTTCTGTGTTCTGGCTGGAAGAAAAAGTACAAGCTCTTCATAGTTACACTGGCAACCCTCACATTTCAGTGAGAGAGATGGGATAATAAATGGGAAGATATCAATATGGCAGAGTTAGAAGAGAAAAATAAATAAGGGGACCAAGAATTGGGATAGGACTAACAGCACAGAAGAATGTCTCATTACCTCTATCAAGAAGACTTAAAGTTCAGATTTGAAAAGTAGGTCAAACCTCTCAATAAGAAGTCCTGTAAGAACAAGGTGAAGCAGTAGTCTTTTAAATGGAAATTTCCATTAAGCACATGGATATCATATTTAAACATAAATGCTCTCAAATGTATCTTGGAAAAATTGTGTAAAGAAGGGGGAATTGGGTAAGAACTATTATCTGGAAATACAAAGACAATACATGCTCTTTATGTTTTGTGTTATCCACAAATTTACTTTGCATTACATATCAGGTGTTATGACAAGTTTGAGATAGTGCACAAGTTGCCATGAAACCGGAGAAAAAGTTATCTGTTGAATAAATAATGTATTAGGGATGCTGGGCTTTTGTCTCATCACAGAGTCTTTCGTCTCCTCCAGCAGAATTGATCTTGGACAAAGAAGGGAAACTGGTAAACACACACAGATTGACAGCTTTTGCACTTTTCAGCTTTGACCAGTGAACTTCCCAGTGTGCCCGAGTATACACAGCAGACTTACCAATTTTCTAGCAAATAACCTAGGAAATTCTTTGCAGTGCACTGGGAAAAGAAGCTGAGAGCAGCTGCATGCTGTGTCCTCAACAGAAGATGCTGTGAAAGAGACAAACAGGTGAATAATAAGATGATTGTTTCACAACCTGCCACGCTTGGGTATTTTTGTTGTACATATAAAGGTATGTCATAGGTAAATTGGGATGTGACATTTTGGGATAATATAAAATAACTGACTCAGCTGTCAACGAACTTTTCTCTTTTTGACCAAAGGTTTCTTCATCAACGGAGCTAACTCGATTGCTATAACCTGAACCTCGGGAGTGAACTAATATGTGCTGCATAAAAGCATCATCTGACTTGGTCCTGGAGCAAACAAGAAAGCAAACCTACCTGGCAGTATAGCTGTATTCAAGAGTGTTAAAAGGACACTTACATTTAGTTAAAACCGATTTTGTTCCATCAACAGTAGACCCATCACTACCTCTAGTAGTGAAAAATGGTTTCTATTTATTGAATATATGTTATATAAATATACTTCCCTGATACACAACATAATGGAGAAAAGTTAATGTCTTGAAGACTATTTATGGCACTAAGGGCAGCAGTTATCCAGCTTAAAACACAGTAACAAATATATTACTAACATATGCAATATATGTAATAAATTTTAAAGTGCTGTTCTCCTCTGCATGGCCCAGCAAAAAGGGCAGTGGCCTGGAAATCACTGCATGCAGGTCTTGTTCCTACCTCTGCTAATGATCATCTGTTGAAGGTATAACTCAGATTCTATGGTTAAAAATGATATATTTTGATAAAAGAAATTCTATTACCATAGGAGGATGACAAATTTTAGAAACTCATTGAGTTTATGTATAAACTCTGAAACTTTTAGTGGAAATGGAGAATAACTTTCTTTGAAAATAAACACGAAGATTTTATTTTCTAATTTCATATTAAAAACATGAAATAATTACATAATTTCTGTTAAAAAAGTTATAGTTTACATTCACACAAAAATCTCATTCATTCTGTCATTCATTTTCTGTGTTTCATATTGTAGAGAGGGGAAAATAGAATCCTTGAAGGTTTAAGATGAAAAGACTATGCTAATGTCATTGGATGTGTTTTAGAAATAACTTATAATTATTGATGAAATTTATTCCAAACAGAATTTTAATGAAGTGTATTCATCAGCAGTCTTCTAATTTGTTGAATTTGTAGCCTCAGAAACTGCAATGCTGTTTCTGATTAACAACGATTTTTATATTTATTTTGATAGCTACAGGTTTATGAGTAGGCAAATCCCAATCTTTTTCTCTCCTGAAACATCCAGTTGCAGATTAGATCACATCTCAAGCTAGGTCTGAACCTAGGAGTTATGTTCTCTATCTGTTCCTTTCAGTACGTTGTAAAATGTACTAGCAAAGGTTGAGGTCTGGTGACACAACATGGAATATGTTGCTGTTTGCAGTGGAGGAAATCAAACTTACCAAAATATATGGAGCACTGGATGAAGGGCTGGGAAGAGTCACCATGTGGTAATGCAAGTTAAGTAAAGCATATGTTTGGCTGAAGGACAGAACAAGACAGTATCTAACGATCCTAATCGTAACAGTTGATATTTGACAGGTTGGTGAAGAGCAGATCAGAACCTGTGAAACCAAAATGAAAAAAACTATCGTGTTTTTCACAAGGGTCATCTCTGGGTCCCAAATTCTCAAGCAGATTTCTCAGATGACTGTTAATAAACTGACCAGAGTTTTCTCAGAGCATGAACAACAACCTTCGTAAATGTACCTTCAAACCTGGTGACACAATCTTGAATCTGATTGCTCCATAAACGTTATAATCAACATCATATTCACTAAATACTTGTGGTAAAAGCTATTACCACTGTTATCATGATGATCTCTTTCTCCCTGTCTTTAAATCTGAAAACAGTAAATAACATGAAACAGGAAATTTCACAATGCATTGTTCAGGTAGCTAAGATCTATTCAGGGAGGAGCCCACACCATACTAATTTGTGGCTACCTTTACCATAACTCACAAGTATCTCAGCTGGTTTAATAAAATGTGTTTCTTCTTCCTTGCCTCATTTAAGAACACAGCAACTCATTGCAACTGTATAAAAAACCACACCACCATGGGACGAAACAGCCAATTAAAATTAGACCCATGGAACCTAATTACCTGGATTTGAGATGGCTAACAAGTATAGCAGGAGAAAAGTACTGAGCTAGGCAGTATAGCAGGATGAAAACCTCCAAATTTCATAAATTGGCCCCATTACTGTTATATTGCAGAGCTCTAGAAAAATATCTTTGTGAGCTAATATTAAACAGGATATTCAACAAATATACAAAATAAAATAGGTATTTCCAAAATGGAAATGAAGTTTGAAGTGTAAGGACATAGATACTGGAACATGGTGGAAAAGACCTTTGCAAAGCAAAACTACATTTGCAAATGAATGACGTGATAGAGTATAACTGTTGAGACCATAGAGGCAAAATGGCAATTTATATTTAGTTGTGGTTGTGTTTCCTGGGGGTGTTTTTGTTTTTGTTTTTTTTAATCTCTTGAAAGTGGTAAAAAGTCCTGGATTCAAACCAGTCTTGCCATTTCATTCCTACCTGTGTGTAAAATGATGATGTGATCACATTGATTCAAGTGGTGAAAAAAAAAGTGAGAAAACATAAGTGGTGGTTTTACTTACAGGAATTTCTTAGTTTTTTCATAACAGAAGAGGAAAGAATGATATGAACATACCCTGTCCTACAAAGCTCATCTTAGCTAGCTAGCGTACCTTCCCCAGGAGCTCCAGGTCCTCCTGCAGGAGCAATCCTTGTCCTCCTCTGCCTTAACACCACAGATTTAGTTTGCTTTATTTCTGTCTATGCTCTGTTCAGGTCGGGCTGAGGCTGAATGGAAGTAGGAGACACAAGGTGTGAATTCAAAGTCCTTCTCACAGAGGAGAGACCTGGGGCCAGACTTGGATCTGAATGACCGAGATGAACAGTTCAGCTGCTCAGTACCCAGAACGGAGCAACTCAGGTAAGGAACTGCAAGAGGAGACATGTCCTGAATATAGCAAAGCATCTTTTGGCAAGCGAGGATCAGTTGCACATCCAAGTCCTTGAAGAGAGTAAGAACTACTCAGGTGTCTGTTTAAATGTACTGAAGGGTAGTCTGGAGAGCTCTGGACTGGGGACTTTTTTCTGATCATGAGTCTTGATAATTCTGCTGTCCCAGAGCCGTTCCTTCTCCTTCCCCATCTTCAGGGATCATTCACCCATTTCAATTAGATATTACACTTCAGTCCCAAATCTCTGTGTCAATGTTCAAAGGCTGCCACTGTCAGAGCTGTGGCCATGATGTGTCACCTCATTATTTTCTTCTGGCTGTGGGCTGAAGGCAGTCAGAGAGCCAGCTCCACACTGCCATCCCAGCCCCAACGTGATGCCAGCCCTGCATGAGCTGTGCTAAAACCACCCAAAACTGAGCATACACAGGCTTTTAATAAGCTTCTTTGCACTGCAATCAAGACATCTGGTGAACATCTGGAAATCAAGTCTTTCCAGGCCAGACCCAGGCATCTCATGAGGCTAGTACTGGAGAGGTAGAAAGCATAAATGTCTACCTCACTCCATCAAACTTGCAGCCTGACTTTCTGGTTTACACTGCCAGTAGAGGTGGATATAAGCTAATATATCAAAGCTTTTTGGGCTAACATTGACAGAAGCTTTGCATAGAGAGGTGGACACTGGGCTGTGCATTGCAGCAGACAGGCACACACTGTGCCCAACTCCTCTGCACATACCTCCTCTGTACACCAGGTATTTCCAAGGCTTTCACAGTCCTAACACGTGAGCCAGGCAGAGCAAGAATAATGGAATTTCCACCAGCTACCAGTGAAACCTGGCAAAAGTTGACACCAGTAATTGAACTGTTTGCAAACTGAGAAGGAAAGGGGGAAAGTCCTGACAGAATAAAATGTGATCAAAATGACAAGTCTCTGCTGAGCAGCTAAGGCACAGGCAATGACTATTGGAAAGTGAGAGAAAAGCTGAAAATACAGCAATTAAGACCTTTATTTAGCAGTTAACAGGCAAGTACATGCAATACCATGTGCTTCTGCACAATCAAGTTCTAACAAGTTGAGGAATGTCCTTCAGAAAAGCACTGCCATACAGTACTCATTGGGATGCATGATAGGAACATGCTGGTTGTTCCTGTTAATGAATAAAGGCTCATGAAATTGGATCTGTGTAATGGGAAGTGGCATAAGAGAAAATAGCACTCAGCTGAAGGAATTTTTTATAGTCGCATCTAAAAAGCTGTCTCTTGCAAGCACTGCTTTGCTTGTTTGGGTTTTTAAATTTAATCACTGCTATGACTGCAGATCTTCATGAACGAGTGAAACACAGAAGTTACACAAATGTTTAGTTTTTGATGCTTACTCTCTTCACACTTATCAGAACAGAGGGAGAACTGAGTAAATGCTTTACAGCAGCTGTATTGCTGATGCAGTGCCCATCCTTTCAAAGGAACAATTTGATCCATCCCACTGTCTCTGTCACTTTTCTTGTTTTAGGATCCCAAGGACCCACAGAACTTACAGGTTGTTGGCCCTGTCTTCTTTTAACACCATGGGAAGACATAATTGAGAGAATCTCAGCTAATTTCATCTCATGAAACTTCCTGGCTTTGCTAATCTCTTTCTATGACACAAGGAATGGACAAACATTGGGGCCTTAAATTAATTACTGGTTGAGTTAAAAACTCCTCAGTGTCAAAAGCAAACAAACAAAATGTAGTGACTATAAATGAAAGCAAGAAAAACAACAAAACTGTATAACAGCTTTTGATGTGGTTAGAAAAACTATTATTCTATGAGAAACAATTAAATCAAACAATTAAGCAGGAGGTTGGCATAAGGCAGTTAGGTAAAGCCTAGGAGTATGGGAAAGCAAACAGGTTAAGCAGGTTTTGCTGCTGTTTTAATATCCCTGAGGTACCTATGGTAATGCTAGGCTTGCTTTGTTCAGGTTTCATTGGACTTACTTCACAGATGCCAAAAATCTGGCATTGTACTTAAAGGAACCCTCCCCACCACCCAAACCTCTGTTATTGATGATTACAAAAATGCAGAAGTCTCTAATACATGTTTTCTTGCTCAGATTACATAAACGAGCAACTGCTGAAGAGAATTCAGTTAGAAGGCTGATCTGAGGTTCCCCTTCTGCATTTGGGAGAGAATCCTGACAACTGTAATAGCTAATGCATATTCACTTACTCATTTGGTTCAAGGTTTTCATCAGTGCTACAATGATTGTTACTTCCTGTTTTTCAGAGGGCAAGGTAACCATACATAGGTCAAAACTATTCCATCGGAGTGTGATTCTGATTAGCTAAATTTGTTTAATATGTGTACATTTGTGAAACAAAAGCAACAATTCTATTGCTCATCTTAAAAGAGAAAAGGCAAATCATGAAGCTTTAAATAAATACAGAGAAATATCTAATAAGAGTAATAAAAGAAATAGGAGAGTTTCAAAGTAATATTTGCATACTGAAGCTGAATAGAGATCAAAAATATTCACTGTGTACAGGAAAAAATACATCTTACGATCAGCTCTATGAAGTGTTAGATACTCTAAGCATCCACCTCCATTCCTCATAATATAAGAGCAATTTCCTAATATGTTTTGTATTTACTAACCCTCCTTGACTCCAGCATCATGTAGGATAAAGCATGTGATGTTTTCATGGGATCTTCTATTCCATTCCCAGTCAATATATTCCTAATTATTTTAAATATTTGTTATAATTTTATGATTCTCATTCAGTGTTTAATTCATATAAACTGGAGAGTTGCCTTACATTTACTTCCCATAGCCATTAAGAAAAACATAGCTGTAAAGGGAAAATATGCAAAATATGAAATGGGGTAAAAAGAAAAATAATACAAGTTCTAACTAGTGTCTGTATCCTGCAATTTGCCTACAGATTTCCTGATATCAAATTAATTGTTTGTGCCATTTTATTAGCGTTCCATTAACAAACAGAAGGTGCATCAGGCAAAACCGTTGATCACAATGTCTTTGCAATACTGTGGAAGACAATCCCTGCTTCACGCGTAGGTTACTGATCCAAGAATTTTGCTTCATACGATCATTAACGATGGACATGCAGGGTCTGGAAAGTCCTGGCAAGGCAGGACTTGGGACAGAGTCCCCAGGTAAACTCCCTCTGTGAACTGGCAGGCATTTCAGCTCTGTCCTTTACATAATTCTCACTTTCCTGGTGTTTGGTAAACCACTTCTATGTTAACCAGTTGGTTTTTACTTTTTGAACTGCCTGGGTAGAAACAGTCCGGTGACCTTCCAGTCTGAATGTAACCAGCATCCAAGAGCCAGCTGGAGAAAGAAAACTACAATGTCCCTTTCCTGAAAATAGCATCCCTACCCTCCTTTCTTTCTCCAGGCTGGAAGTGTTCATGTAAAGTGATGCTACCCTTTAAATCACATTTTAAAATTAAGATCTTATGAAATAGAATAAGGTGGATGAGGTTAATTGGAGGTGGAAATGGAAATGGCACATCAGAGTCCATATATAATACATAACCCTTAGTTATAACCCCCTGATTCTCTCTTCCTCATCTCCAGGTTGCCTCAGAGTATATTTCTGGGTATATAGGGCCTCCTTGACAGAAACGTCATGCTCCACCCATAACCCGTTTTACCTTTAAACCTGCATGCATTTTGCACTCAATAATCCCCCTTCACATCAAAAGTTGCAGAAAGAGGCAAATAAAACCTCTTTCTGAGTTGTACTTTTTGATACTCTCCTTTTTCCCTAATGGGATCGGGATAATTTCTTCTGCTTCAGGGGCACAAGAGTTTTATTAGTAACTCAACCACAACTTCCTCCATAATTTTGGTGTTCTAGTTGTGCTGTACACAGATTTCCCCATGTTTGCAGCTGAGGTAATACTTGCTACGAGACAGTAGCATAAAGACAATAAATTATTGCTTATAAAGGACCAAAATTTCCCAGAAAGATTACACACAGCAAGCACCTGAGCTATTCCAAGTTTCTTGAGATATTGTAATCAGTTGTACAATGTGTTTGGAATGAGTTATGTTTTCCCGTCAAAATAATAATGAATTTTAAGATGGTGTTTTCTGTGATTTGAATTCCTAGGGTGAAACTTCATAGATTTTTCAAGTTTCAGGTGTCATCCTAAAAAAACCCCAAAGAAACAAACAGAAAAAGAACTACTTCAGCAAAATATTTAAAATATTTCTTTGATCTTTTGAGAATAAATGGCCTAATTTTCATTTATGCTTTTCACATATTATACTTCAACTTGTAGCTCAAGGTATGTTTCTGATACCATAAGACTAAGGTTGCTTATACTGAAAAAAAAAGGAAGACATAAAAGGTAGAACTGCATGGGCCCTCAACAATTTATCTGATACACATCTTTGTTCTGAAACTAGGACTATTGCAGGCTTGACTACTCCTGACAAGTTCTTGCCTAATCTTAAAGCTTTCAATTTCATTCACTTACTTTCAAAACTGTCAGAAATTATCATCCCACATTTGGAAAACTTATTTAAATAATTTAATTTGGTAATTTGAAATAGTGGCCTAAGGGTTTGGAGGTGTGTAAGGGGAAAATCCAAGCAAATAAAATATATTAGAAAGTTGATAAGAAACATGATAATATATTAGATCTGAAAGTCAGCCGATTTAAAAACTGGCTTATCAGAACTCCTAGAAACTGCAGCATGTAAAAAAATCCTGTTACATAAACTTTAACAAAGACAGAAAAGAAATATCATTTACACATTATTCTGAAAATGCTATAGAATTTTTTAAAAGTTATAATCTAATTTATGTTTTAGGTCATGTCTTAAATATGAGGTTTTAGAAAACATTTATCTTTTTTTTCTATAAAGTTCTTTATTTTAGAAAGAAAACTTTAATTTGGGGTCAGAATCAGAGGATAGAGATGAGATTTAAATAAGGAATGATGTTTCCTTCTTGCATTAACACTCCATTCCATTGTTATGAACACAGAAATTATATTACGCTAGGCCCCAGGAAGAGCTGAACTACTGGTATGATTTTTCTGAAAATATGGCTGAAGTTGTATTGTTTCCTAAAGTTTTCTGTGGAAATGCTAACTGAGAGATAATTCACACCCCTCTAAATTATGTAGCTTGCTCTCAACAACTGTTAATCTGAGATGAAGCTTGCCGGTAGGGGTGGAATGTGCAAGCTACAATGTCTCTCCCAGCATGTGTAGGAGGTATTTAAGAGTGAGCCAGCTCTAGCAATGTTGGCACAGGGTGCCTTGTTCTGTCTGCTTTTCCTTTATGATACTCTTCAAATTGCTTGGGAGTTCATCCCACACATGATTAACCAGCATGTTCAGGACAACTAGATGAAGAGTAGGCTGTATTACAGTGCCTTATCCAAAACTGTGTTTCCAGATTATAACACTTTCCTCCTGAGCAGGACCTTGACCTTCCAGACATACTGACACTGCCCTCAACATACTGTAAACTTCTGCCATGCATATTAATGTGTGAAAGGCACGTTGCTCGCCTACTAGTCTCTCATGCTGCTCAAGGTGTGTCTTGCTAGTTCGAGCTTGCAGAAGCAAAGAGTTTTCATTGATATGCTGCAGGGTGTTCAACCAGTTCTCACTGTATCTGCAAATAAACAAGCATGAGTGCAGATACAGATACATATTTTATCCATCTGGAAGCCATCATACAGTAACGCAAATCCTCAGAAATAACAGTCACAACATCTCTGTATGCTTTATTTTTAGCAGAATATCCATATGCCTCATTGTACGTAATACAGGAATATCAGCTTTCATTTCACAATGAAAATGTGACATAGCACCCTTCCAAACATTTACAGCAATTAAAAACCTGGACACTGAGAATTAGTAACTGTTCAGTGAAAATTCCTAAAATCCCACTGTGATACAGAGCTGAAAACCAAGGGGATCACTACCATGAGATAAGTTTGCCTGTGTAGTGCAAGCCATTGGTATTCCACGGATCATCTTCTGCTCAAGGTCCAACACCTATAAACAAAAATACAGCTTCAGAATCAATATCCAAAATTTAGTAGATACTTCCCTTTATATAAAACTCCTCCAATTCCCATCTTTCTCAACTGAGAGATTCTCAATTCCTTTGATAATTTCTCAAATTTTTTCTTATTTTGATTCACTACGTTTTCATGAGAACTCTGATTTGACAGCACCTTGGCACCTGTTTAATCCAGTACTTGTCTCTCTTTTTTCCAATGACATCGTAATTATAGCTTTGATTTTGCACAAAGGCATGCATGTAGGTCTTTAGACCTTCTGTGAAAAGAACTTTTACCATTAAGCAATGAGTTTTAAGTGTAGACAGTCACGACTCAGTTATCAAAGGTAATGGAGGATTGAGAAAAACTAGATAAAACAAAAATACAGATAATAGCAAGCACATAAATTACCCTGCAACAGTACATTTCGTACATTCTCTTTTCAATGCTTAAAAAGTCCTGTTTATCCAGTTTTGATCAAGAGAGGGGTACTTTTTTACTTTTACATAGCAACACGAAGAGTTTGACCTGCTAGTATCAAGCCCTCTTTATGATGCATTTTATGAACAGTTCTCTATGTGATATGTGCATGACAGAGAAAGGAATGGGGGAAAGTGTGGTTAATACACAATTTAGATAATCCGCTCAGAAGAATCAAGTTACCTGTATCTCTTCCTTTAGTACTGGTCCTGCTATTTCTGATATAACTAGCACATACCTATGCTCAGTGTAAAACTAATACACACCACTTGATTTCATGGCAACTATTTTCTTCTTTGCTTGCAACTACCTCTGCCATGCAGAATTCCTGGGAGCCCATAGTGCTTTGACCATCAGGGACTTGCTCCCAGAATGCTTCAGATTTTTCTCCAGCTGATGTGTATGGCTGTAGTTGTCTCATTTGGGTGATGTTTTGGACAGAATACGCTGCTCTAACTCTTCATAGGGAACTCAGATTTTGCATTACTCATGACTATCAACCTGCTTCTGACTGCAGTAGTTTTGACTCTCAGTGCTGGTCTTGCATCAAAGAGCAAGCTTCAGTCAAGACCGGGCACTTTTCTTTCTCAGCACATTCTAACTTGTTGCCTAAGAGTTAACTGTGTTTCCTCAATGTTATCTATGAGCTTTTGCCCATTTTGCAGTTATGATATAGCCTGTTATCACAGACTTTATTAACATAAAAAACTTGTAAGACCGGATCTGCTGCCTTAGAGTAGAAGCAAACTGCTTTATGAGTCCATTTCTTTGGTTCTCATCTTTTTCAAGAAATACCTCTGTATTTTACACAGAATGTTGTACTCCCTGAGCATTTCTGTTTCTGGTTTTACTGTTAACTCAGGTATTGGTGACTGACTATGCCTTATTAAGAGTAAGGCCATCTGTTGCCAGAAATAAGACCATCTTCTAACCAGTCAGCACTCATCATTTACAGTTATGACACGGATTGCTGTTTAAGTGTCCGCAAGTCCTACGTGTTTCCAGAGAATGTCAATGATGCTTTTAACTCACCCATTAAGGGTGATTTTTAACTGCCTTTAATGACATTAATGTATTTTGCTTAGTCAATATCCAGAGCCAAGAGCATTAGATAGATCTGAACATGAGCTCACGCACTGGTGTTTGATTGTCCATACTGCTCAGATGCTAGTGTGTTTCCGGCCACATACACAAACTGACTGTGTGTGAGGAAGAGTGCTTAGATGTAAGGGTACAAGCCACAATGTGCCATTCACTCACAGGACCAGAGAACAGCTTCTTGCATTATATATTTAGCAGCACATACATAGCTGAAGAGTCTGACAGCGGTCTGCTTCCTTCAGCCATTTAGTATAACTAGTCACTAATGCAAGCCACTGAAGGAGACAGCTAGCTGCAACCCAAAAATACTTAGTTTATTTTTTGTCCACAAAATGGTGCCAGTGCTAGGGCAAGAGAAGGAGAGAGGAGTTCGTAAGGTTGAGGACCAACACAGGGGCTACCAGATAAGCCCCTGTGGCCAGAATTGAACCCTGTCTCTGGTCTCCTCGCAGTTTGTACTTGCTGGTGGGAGAGTTCAGGCTCCTCTTCCCCACATGTTCACCCTGCCACCCAAGTGATATATTATCTTTATTACATAATAAAAAGTAGGTCACACATTAGTTATCACAGCTTAATAGTCAAGCAACACTAAGAGACTAGATCTGATGGTGGTGTATCAAATAAAAGATACTGGCCATGAATCTGGTTATTCAGAGACACCAAGCTGACAGTGTTCACAGTTAGATTGCTGATAAAAATATTCACTAAACTTTAGCCAGGAAATGATTCTTGGAATACCCTACAGAAACGTAATGAAGAATTTTTCCTTAAAATTGCAATTTAAATGTATAAAGTCTCTAATCAACACATATTCTGTCAGCTTCAAACTGTTTTAGCCTGTTCATCAAAAAGTAATGCAATGTAATTAAGTTTTTATATAAGTCCAAGTAAATTAAACCAGCACTGTTGCACTAACATTCAGTTGTTTGACAGGACATGCTTTCAATAGGTTGTTCTTTAGTATTAGGTGGTTGGTATTAATTATATCATCATCCTCTAGCTTTTTATTAATAAAGCTTCAGATCAGCTTTTATGTCATTTTACTCACAGTTCTCAGACCTGTTATTCTCTGGTGACTTAATTCAGTCTTTCAAATACTGTAGATAATTTTTTTTCTTTGGCTTCTATGCCCCTTTGATAAATGTCTAAAGATTTAGTTTTATATAAAAAAGCAGTCAATAAAATCTCTTGCTCCCATGCTACATCGTCTCCTACTGAAGATTAGCAAAATAAAAGCTTCATCATCTAAATAACAACAGAATAAATGTTTATTTTTACTTATATGATTACCAAAACCTTGCCATGCATACCCAATACAATAATGGTGATGAAAATATACAATTTTTGCTACCAAGCCAGCAGTGAGCAGTATCAGTGGAGATTTGCTAATGAGAACTCCTTGGTTTATTTTTATCTTCCTCTTAACAGCATGTAAGAGTTTAGTTGCAAATCAGACTTCATTTGCACAGAGGTTATTTTTTTCAGCAAAAGATACATGAACAAGAGATGAAAAATCATCCAGTGTTCTGGTTTAGGTGGGTCTTCATCCCACAAGTTCTGATTAAAATAAATGCTGCAGAAATATGAGCTGTGCTGTGTATTTTCAAAGAATGTACACAGCAGGAGGCTGAACATGAGCTGCTTAAATATCACGAAATCACACAGGAAAAGTACAATGGCAAATGAAGTTTGAGGTTTGCTTTTGTCATTTCTATCCATAGTTTCTGATATTTCCATGAAGCCAGAACTATGTGAAGTCATTTTAGAGAACTATGCTCTGAAAGTGATGGTGAATTCAAGTTGCTTGGTATTTTTGTGTCATTTCTGCAACAAGGCTACTACTCTCAAGAATTCTAGATGCTAGATTCATCTGTTTCTGAAGACGGGAATAGGGTATTTCTAACTTATTACCTGCTTTTGTAATAGATAAAACATAGTCTACTCATCTGACAGAACCAGAGGATTTAGTCACCAACTTTATCAAAGCTAGAGATGTATTCTATGCTACAAGAACACCATCAGAGTGAGACAAACAGTTCAAGCCTTTATGCTTAGTTGCTTTTCTCCCAGAGGCAAAAATAATTAAATTAATTTTAGAATGATTTTTTAATTTTATTCTCTCAACAATAAAAAGGAGACTGTTTAAATTGAATATGTAATATTTTCTGTTTATATTTACTCTGGTTTTGTTGCTTGAGAATTCATTGGTTTCCATTCATCCTAACATACCTTGCAGGGTGTCGAACGTGCTTTTCCACTGCTATTGTGAAAACTCAGTTGTAAAATCTATACCATGATTTCCGATAATTTTGCATTTAGGGCTTGCTTTTAAGTGCTCAGTGACCTGAATTTTGCAAAGGACTCAGGACTGTAAGGCAGGACACTGTGGCATCTCAAGGGCTCCTTGTTGGTCAGGTGGCTCCTGAGTGTTTTCACAACTGTATTAGAGAAGGTTGTGTAATTGCAGTTTGCACAGCAGCCTGATGTTAAAAAGTCGGATTTTTATTGTTCAATAGACGAGTAAGACATAAAATAACTGTAATGGTAACTAATGGTGCTATATGCAAAAAGACAGCAAGATGTCTGAATATGATTACCTGAACATGGTCTCATGCATGAATGGATTAGCATGAGCCACCTGTTTTTTACAAGTTAAACTAATAAAGCTGCACAAATAGATTATATTAATTTGAGTCACAGCACTCCATGTCATTATTAGAGCTGAAAGTCAACAAGCTTTCCATCTGGAAAGTTGTATCAAATATAATTCATACAACCAGCCTGGTTTTATGTAGGAAGTTTCAGGAAGTGCTTATTTTCCATTTCCATAGAAACGGTGCCCTTGTTAATCAAGTGTCTTTCTCCACTCCTGGGGATCACTTGGGAATGCACAGTTAATGAGAGGGCTCCATGGGGGCTTTTGCCACATTTTGTGATTTTCCCTGTTCATTTTGCACCTCACAAGGCAGAATTCTGTAGGTAACTTTAAAAATCAATGGGCTCTGAATCTTTTAGGAAAAAAAAAAAATCCTGTTTTATGAAATGTCAAAGAGAAGGAAACAGAGATGAAAAAAATACCTGAAGCTCACTGATGCATGCTATTAGAACCACATCACATAGGAAATTTAGTTAGAATAAGTTTAAACTGACTTTGAGATTCATTACTGGTGCAACACAAAAATAACATTAAGGTTTTCCACCATAAGAGTGTTTATTTGCAGGTATTTCTCAGTTAATACCACAATTTTGTTATCTTTTTTTTAGTCACTTTACTTTTTTTATGAGGCTTTTTCTGAATGGAATACAAAATAATGAGCCTATACCAGGACTTATAAAGCAAAAAGAACAACAAACCCTTAAATACCATCTAAAATTGTTTGTAAATCGTATGAAAGATGACTGAAGTGTTGCATATATATCCTAAAAAGTCACTTCGTAGTTTGAAAATGCCTAAATCTACAATTGTTATTAATTTATTTTGAGAAGACTGGAGGAAGGAGGGATACGGGAAGGAACATATTCCTTCCAGTATCAGGAAGAGTAACTCTTCCCGTTATATTTAGGTGGAAAGAAAAAACAAAGTTTTAGATTTTTATGAAAGATTGTCTGTTTTCAGGACCGTAAACCCAGAGTGCAGAACACACCTTCTATCAGCAGGTGGCTGGTCAATAAATGTCCCAGACAGACTGTTTTTGAAATTTCCTGTCTTGGTTAATTCCACTCTCTTCCACATACTGTCTTCTGAACTCTGCTCCTGTGACAAGCTAGAGGCACACAGGGGCGGCTTTTGATCCTGCCATAGCAACCATAAAAATAAGTCCCCTCAGGGAACTTAGGCTGAGGCAAAGTGGAAATTAGTATAATTTAATCTTTCCATTAAGACGTATTTTAAAAGTTTATGTAGAAGTGATTCTGTCATTTTATCTACATAGTTTCATTACCTATGAAAATCAGATTTTATTGAAGGAAATACAGTGTGCTGATCTCAGTATCACTTAGGTACTGAGAAATCAGCTGCATACTGTGAACTTCACCCAGTGGAAGCTGTTACAATGTGGACTGCATTTTACCAAAAAGACATAGAGCAACAGGGGCTCAGCCTAGTAAAAAAACCCTGCATGAATCCCAAGTTATTCCGATCTCATGGTCACAAATGCTTCCAAGCAAGCTAAGGTCAATCTCCAGCAGACAGCTATTGCTGAGGAACGTTAAATGGAAGCACTTGTTTTGAAGAGATTGTCTAGCAGAAGGTGCTCCACTTAACTGTCACTCTAAGAGCTACTGCTGCTCACAGCTCCTCATTTTCCCTGTGTCACTCTTCCTTCTTAAAAAGTGTGGGCAGGACAACAGCACTTTGCTCATCATCCCTTTTTTCAGCAGGACCTGTTTGTACTGGGAAAGATAAAGTGACCGCTATTAATTCATTATTCAAATGAGTGGTTACTTTGTCTGAGGTCTGAAATGACTGGCACTAGAAAAGCCTTTGCATCCCTCAAGGGGGTCTCTTATGTGAGCAGAGGAAGCCTAAGGTAGACCCCTAAAAGTTCTCTACCTGCCTAGCTCAGAGTATGAACTGAGGATATATCACCTGGGATGAGTACATCTTCATGTTTATTGTGATATGGACACAAAAATCATGCTTCTCATAACTTTGACATGACTGAGACTATAGCCTTTTGGTTCCTCCAACACAAACCATCTTTCTATCCATACAGGATCTAAGTCTTGGAATTTAAAAACAAAGATTTAATATAGACAGATCAGTTTTGATTAAGTGTCAGTATGCTTGGGTTTACCCTAGTCTTTACAATATAGTTCTTTCAAGCCTGCTCTCATCTAAAGCATTACAGTATGTGAATCAAGCACACTGTACCTGCAGGAGGCTGTGAGTACAGCATTCAGCTCATAGAAGTGCTGAAAGTTAAGGAACTGAACTGCGATCATTTAAATTAATGAGAAATCTGTAATTATCAGTTGTGCTACAAACCATATACACCTCAATAGAGTTAATTAAAATGAAAAAGAAAATGCATGTAGTTTTGAGAATAATTATTACTAAAATATATCCTACTAAATATAATGCAAAGGGTAATTTCTCTCCATTGGGTATTGTATGGTTCTTTGTAACCATGAGAGAGGAAAAGAAAACCACTCAAAGTACTTGCTTAAGGCACTTCTTTCGTCTACATCCATTGTGAAATCTGTTCAGCTCTTGGCAGAAAGTCTAACATTTGCATATGCAGCCAAAGAAAATAGTTACAATTTATACATTAAAATAACAAAGAAGGAGATGAGTCATTTAAAAAAAAAAAAAGGGGGGGGGGGGGAAGGAAATTTAGCTCATATTAATACTAGGTTTTGGTCTATAATGTGCAATGGACTGACATTACAAGAAAATACATGCAGTTCAGTTTGAAAATAATTTGAATGGTCTTCTTGAGGATTCTAAAAGATAGCAAAGAAGTCAAATAATAAAACCATCTCAAATCTCAAACAATGTTCAAATGTTATTTCCCAGAATTGTGAAACCCAGGGAGTGAAATCTGAATTTTGTTAACTAGAGTCCTTCAGGACATGCTGTGACTATTTTTCAAAGTATTACAATAAATGCAACCTCATCCTGAAGTACTAAAAAATGTCATCTTCGGCTTTCAACTGGGAGAAGCATCTGAGCAAGTGATGACTAAAGATCCCAATAGAACTGGAAAAAATTAAAAAAAAAAAAAAGAAGAAAATAGAACATTATTACATAACTCTCATGTGCAAAAATGCACAACTGAAATAATCAGAAAATTGTTGTATTCTAGATTGTATTCTAGTTCATGTGGAGGAAGGTCAAATCCTCAATAAGTATCAAAAAAAGGTAAGCTGATGTTCAGAACTATTAAGAATGGAGGACAAACAAAAGTGTCATTATTTTCTATCAGTTTGTGATGGTTTACACACATCTTAAACATTCAGTAAAATCCTGACCATATATATCAACAAAATAAATCAAAAGGGTAGTAGACATGTCTGAAGATGTAAGAGAGCTCAAAGAGTTACTAAAAACATAAATGTCATTGGCTAAAGGTGACAAGATTATGATAAATGTCTGGAAAATCAAAAACAGCAGAGATGTGGAGGGAGTAGGGATGGATAATTCACTATTTGTCACAATATCTTGGAGACAACTAATGAGATGATGAGCTAGTAGATTTATAGCTAAAAAGAACTACTTTTTTCCTGCACAATGTATAATAAAACATAGAACTCACTGATGTGACATATTAGAGAGGAGAGATTATAGTGAAATTCAAGTAAGAAAATAAATGGAAGGTAGGTTCATTGCTAACATTAAAACCATTGCTCTTTCAAATATCATCCATTAATCAGAAGCTAGAAGACTTTTCTGTGATAAAAAGAAATCCATGCATAGTACTTCAACACTGTCAAATTATGCACCAATGGATTAAAGACCACCAGGAAACAAAAAAATCTCTTGGTTTGTAAGGAACTACAGGGCTAAGCTAAATGGCTTATGAGACAACAAGAGGAAAAAGAGAAAATGAGAGGTTTAAAACAGTAGCATCAGAGATGCATCTGCTCCGCACATAGCTTTTCACAAAGACATTGAAGCAGCTACTATTATGGGCCAGCCTGGTGGCAAAACAGAGCAAAGGACGTGCAGGAAGCCCAGAGGCATGTGCAAACTGCTAAAAGAACATGTCCAGGAGACCATCTCAGCACTGTTGCTATCATCTGCATCGTTTCACTGTTATCAGGCTTTCAGGTGTGGCAAGGCCAGTTTTAGGGCTGTAGCAACTCTCAGACAATGCCCAGGAAAGGTCTGAGGAACACCATAAGCCAGGGACTGTTTCCAGTGTGCAACCTGGGCAGAGCTGGGCTGTTTGGATCGGGAAAGGGAGCTCAGCTATGACAGGCTGCACTACACCACGTGCTCACAGGCCGTGTAAGGGGCCCTATTTTCTGGTATGGATATATGTGATCACAAGGATTCCCATTAAGCTTTTTGGTAGAGTGTATGGACTGCTTGCTCCTCACCAACTCTGTAGAAACTGGACAAGGAATTCCCAGGACTACTGCAGCAATTAGAAACGGCGCAGACAGAGACACACAGGCACAGAGTTCTCATTAGCAGTGAATGCGGTGCCAGGCAGAGCTGAGCGCTCTTTTATTAACAGTTCTCGATTTATATGTTTACAGATACAGGGCTGGACCAAGAGGTTAGACAGCTTTTTCAAAAAATGTTATTCTAAATGCACCACACTCATGTTGTGACTGTTTTCAGTCACGTTCCCATGCATATCTTGTGGGCGGCGTTCACACGCCCAGGCCCAACATTCACACATCATACATATGGGGGCAATTTTCTGACCCGAGATATCATTCTCACTGACCTGGGCTATCACTTCTTACACTCATAAAAAACGTACTTCTATAGAATCTGCTCAAGGCCCTTTAGCTGGAACTGCTGTTCCCACAGACTACAAAATCAGTAAAGATATAAGATGAAAAGCTGAAAGAAAATAAAATCCACACCAGTGTTCCTGGAGCAGGAGCAAGCAGGATGGGCATGAGTAGAAAAAACACATTTTCATGGCTTACAGTAACTGACAACAGGGTTATTCTATCTCTTCAAAAAACAAGGTTGTGGGGTTTGGTTTTTTTTCTTTTTTTGCTTGTTTGTTTTCCTACTTTAGGCTGCACTCAGTCCTCTAGGTGTCCCCTAGAAGAGGAAGTAAAAGGCCTGGCCTGCTTCCACAGTTTCTCCTCCCCTCTTTAAGAAAATGCAAAGACATAATTCTTACGTAATTGTTACTAGCAACTGTACAGATCTAGTGTTTACTTACCTCATTTATCTCATCATTGCCTTGTTCAGCATGGCTGAATATCCAGCAGTTGCCCTATCTCCAACCATATTTATAAGTATTTCTTAAATTCAAGGTTCAGCTAAGATGATGGATCTTTCAGAGAATATATAGGTCCCTATGTCTATGAAAAAGATTCATGTAAACAGTAATTTCTGCATCAATGTTGTATTCCTGTTTAAAATTTATGGGAACAAGCAAGGGAAATACAGGATTTTCTTTGAACCTCCACCCACAAATTGATGACTCTGTACAGAATAGCAGAAGAAAATCCTGTTTATAATGAATGTATATCAGTGGTGCAGCAACTTTGACACAGATCTTGTTGTAAAGAACAAAATATTCCTCTGCAGCCTGACAACCGCCCAGACTTTTCCTTCCCTTCTTCATCTTTACAGCTTGGGCCAAAACTATATGCTTGACAATGAGGCCATTGCAGAGAGGGTCAACTGGGCTTATGGGCTCCCCTTTTCATTTAATTTCTTTTTGAAGAGGAAAAATAATAGTATCTCCCAAGCATAATCCATTTTTGACATCAGCATAAAATCATTAAGTCAATTACATCGATCCATTACATGACTTCTTCCTCCTAGTTCAAAGGGGAAAAACATTTAATTGCTCTCAGCTTTTAAATAACCAACACTACTCACCAACAGGAGTGGGGTGATGTGAAGTACCCAGAGTTGTTGCACAGTGTGCATGCCAGGGTTGTCTCTGCAACCCCACGCTCAGTTAAGAACAGAGTTCTGTTGTCATCAAAATGGATACAGCTGAATAAAGCAGAATTAAAGCTGAGGTTGTGGAAAATCAAACAGCAGCATCAAAGCTACATGTATGGCCAGCAGGCATCAACCAGCCATTTCCAGCAGAGAGGAGCACCATGAGAAAAGATGTAATTTACATATGTAGCAGGGGATTTTTTAATTAAGATATCTATTGCTCTACTTGTGGGTTTGGTGATAGAAATGGACAGTGACAACTTAAATGGCTGACTTGGTCACAAACTTGCAATAGTGTTACAGAGAGTAATCTAAACTTATTAAGAGCTCCTTTGACCTACTCATTCAACTTCTTTGATTCCAAGATCTGTAGAAAGTGGGAAAGAAAGTTTCACTTTCAATTATATGTCCTTGAATAGGATGAATATCAATGTTTTTTCATTGAATTTATCAGGCATGCTAGAGCCACGCAGAGTCAGATTATGCACCCCAAAGCTGGAGGAGCTCTTTCTCATAGGCCCACTACTTTCAGTAGGTTATCTATCTGGAAAAGGACCTACCATCCTGAGAAATAACTTCCTGAACTAGCTCAAATTGCATTATTTTCACTTATTAGGACAGCTAAAAAAAGGAAAAGGAAGGTACTTTTCAATATGTTTAATGTTCATTTCTACCAGTATGTATGGGAGAAGCCATCCTCTGTGTACTTCTCATCCTGTGGTGAAACAAAATAGCAAGTGCCAAATAACAAGCATACAAACCTGCTGGTGAAAGAAGACAGTAGAGTCCCATTTTTATTGAAGGAGAGGAGGTATTAATTACAGACCTCATGGTAACTCAGCTGCCAAGAGCTAGCAAGTACAATATTCAAATTCAAATGGTGCATTATTTCCTGATGTTTACACATTCAGATATTTAGACTAAGATGGACAATATTTTTCTTTTTACTTCAATTTTTTTTTCCTACACTTCATGTTAAAGTCTGTTTTTATGTAAATACAAGGGAGAACATAAGGCAGTAAAAGAAGCAATTCAGTCTTATTAGAATTGAAACTATGAAAATATCCATAAACCTAAAGACAAAAGCAAGTTTCAAGCAGACATGCTACATCAAGAGAAACCAATGCAGCTCCAGTCAATAGTATCAATTTTTTATTAGTGTGCAGCACTAAGCCCAGCTCTGGTTCAGGTGGAAAGTGCTGGTCCCAGTGGCCAGCTGTTGCCCCAGGAATCTAAGACCCAGATTAGGTGTCTGTTTTGCATCTGCAGGATTTAAGTGTCAGCCTTCCCTCACCAGTTTGGAGAAATGTCGCTTCATTGCCACAGTGGTTGCAGGTACCTGTGTTCCTCTCAGATTAAGTGCTCGGGTCCCTCGGCACTGCTGGTGGGTACATTCAGGCGTGCTTCCCTGTTGACTGCACGTCAGCACAAGTAAAGGCTTGCTCCACCCAAGCCTATTTGGCATTCAGCTGAGGCACCCCTGTGCCCAAGTGTCTTTGAGACCTCAGTCTGGCCTTCAAACATCTTTGATGCTAATTATGATATAACTGCCACATGAAGTTTAGTCTATATTTGAGTAGACCAAGTCTATATTTGAGTAGACTGAGTCTTGCCACTGAAACTCCTTGGGAGTTCCTGCACACAGACTGTTTAATGAGCATGGGATTCATCTCAACTCATTGGAGCCATCTGAAAGTTTAACTGACGGCTAAGCTACATCATCTCAAAGACAATTCCAGAAGATGATTCATTTCACATACTATGAACACTTCTGAGATGCCTTTTTCTCTCTGTTGGAAGGCGCTCAGGTACCTCACTTAGGCTATGACCAAGTAAGGAAGAATTAAATGTGAGGGCTGTTTGAGCTTACACTTTGATTGTAATTTATTATGTTTTGTGTATAAATTAGGTTCTGTATCAGAAGTGTTGGTTATTTTGTTATTAGTAGTCATTATATGCGTGGACAAGTAATATGTTATCATAACCTCAACACTAAGAAAAGCACCTTCACATATAGAAACTTAAACCTGTTGCATCTCAGATATTGGTGCTGGTTTCAAATATCACAGCTGGCTAGAAGTGGAATATTTTAAAGCACAATTCTTAAAAAGAGCAGAGGAAACCATCAGGTTAAACCACATGAGAAAGTATAGTGAGTGGGAAGGATGCGGCTTTATGTTGATGATAATTTTATTCTTTCAGGTTCAAGTGAATTGCATTATCCTTTCTGGAGCTAAAATTCCATTGTGTTTATGTTAGTTAATCAAAAAATACAAGTAAGTTATTTTCCCCATAGGCAAAGGATTATTTGTGAAGGCATTTAAGCTACATATTAAAATTTAAATGCATTGAATGAGCTGTTGGTTTCCCTTGAATGTCTAAGCATACACATAAGTTAGCTCAGAATCTTTTCTGTTAAACAATGGTCTCATAAAGTAATGAAAAATTAGTTATCAGAACTTCATTTTGTCAGTAGTTTATTCTGTAATTCTTAATAATAACACAGTGGAAGAAGTTTATTAATACATTAAATTTATTAAATAAATCTTGCATATATCATGTAAGTGAAATTTGAGATTAGTTCAGTTTTGCAGAGGTACTTCAATTCTATTTTTACTGCCATTTCTTCTGTATTTCTGTCCTGCTCTTCAGAGTAAAATTTTGACATATTATTGTGGACATACAAAAAAGGGAAGATTCAAAATATGCAGATAGAAAGAAAGAGCATGATTCCCACTGATTTTTAATAGATTTGATAGCTAACTGCTATTTGTGTCTTTTAAATATTTCCTGAAGTGATTTAAACCAAAAAGAAAACAGAATCTTCAAATCCTAGTGACCACAAGCAAACTTTATGCATGCAGGTAAGGATTTTAAGCCTGCATGCTATTTTGGTATTTACATGGCTTGCTTCTGCATGATATCCAAGCATTTAAAAATACCTTCTGTCCTCATGAAAGAAAAAATAATGGGTTAGTTATTTTTGGTTTTCCTGCCCCAAAGCCACAGTGCATGGGAAAACTCATGCTGAGTTTTTGGTTATCCTTATTCACAGCTGGTCTCCAGCACCAGTGAGAGCTGTGCTCCACTGCCTTGTAACACCACTTTTCAAGACATCCCTTGTTGAATGAGGACCAGGTGTTGAACATGACCATGGTGATGACCAGCAGCAGAGATTCACAGACAGCCAGGGCACAGAGGTTCTGTGGCAAGTTGGACCCTAGACTCCATTCAGAAGAAGTAAAACTAGTGTTTAATCTTACACGGTGCTTTGGCAAGATCAGTGAGCTGCTGCTTTTTCTAACGACCAGAGCAGAAACTCTGTCACTCTGTCACAGTAGCAGAAGCATTGCTGTTGTCTAGTTTGACCTCATACATACAGGAATCTCTGGCTGGATTTATGCTGTCAGATGTGGAGTTTGGGGCTGCATGGATGTACTATAAGACCGAGGAGAGCTCAAGGACATCAGGGCTGCAGACTAACAAAATGCGGAGTCAGGTGCCTTTGTCTGGGGCATGTGAGAGCAAAAGTTTCACACCTCGTTATTTTTGTGTTACCAGTATCTCCTTCAGTCTAGCTGATATATGGCTTGTGGTATCTATTCTTTCTCCAGATGTCATTCCACGCTAATGTGACATGAGAGTTTGGTGGTTATTCTTTAAGTGCAGGTGATTACGATTTAAGTGCACTTACTATCAGAGGTCCATTTCTGTCCTGCTAAATCCCAATAAATCACACCCGAACTCTCAAAAATGTTCTGAGAGAGCTCAAATAAAATGGGACATATAATTTATTTTTGTAGTACTTTGTGGTGCAGGAGGTCATGGAAACCAGAGTAACCTCAGCCCCTAACAGCCTAGATTTTGTCCTACAAGAAAGTACTTGAGAGAGCTCCCATTTAACCCAGCAGTCAGAAATAATATTGGTTATTAGCAGTCCATAGTCAAGAGATATGCCTGTGATCTCTCTCCTTGTCTTTTCCGTGGTGCCATGTTTCACACAGAAGAGTTTAGGATGCTAGCAGCTGGCAGAGGTAAGAGATTTTTTTGAGGAATATTTATACTTATACATTGATTATTTGCATTTTTTACTATTCCTTGTAGAATTTGCCATCCAAGTGGAAGGTGATAGATCTGAACTAGCAATTGCTCGTTTCCTGCACCTTGCTAACTAGCAAAACCTAGTAAAACTTCATTGTTGTTAGTCTACTGGTTATTTTAAGTGCAAAATCAACCCTCTCAGTGGGCAAGACATCTGAAATGGCATGAGAAAAGGAAGCAAATGAGGGTATGATGAAACTGGGTTTCTACAACCTTCAGCTCCCATGGAAACAAAGGCATTTGTACCAGAAGTTCACAAAGTAGGTTGCAAGAGAGAATGTGGAACATTATACAACATTCCAAAGGAACTTTAAGACGTCAGAAATGCATTGTCAGAAGAGACGTGATAAGGGTTAATCAACAGATCATTTTTCTTTTGGATATTATTGATCTAATTTGAGACATTTATAACAAAAGATGAGATATTTTATTTCCCTAGTAACAGTTTTAGACCCACCCATGCCCAAATGGGCATTCAGAGCCCTCCTCTCCTTTCGAGTCATTGTCGAGTATCCCCCTGTGATACGTAACCACTTTCTCACTAGCTATTTAGAATGAGCTAGTTTCCTGTTTTATGTGATTAATTTTATGGAAATTATTTTCCTATTAAATCCTTTCTACCAAAAAACTTAAGTCAATCATCATACCACTATTTTTATCCAAAGCCTGTGATTTTGATTACACAGTGTTTAATCAAATAAAGGATGATACTTCATAAGTAGCATTATTTGAAATTAGTCTGATGAGCAGAGCAACTGGAGGAACCAGAGAACAGAGCAATAAACAGGAAAGGCTGTAATGCAGGGAAGTTAAGTCTATGGTGGAAACTGTGGCAGCACTGGAAGCAATCAAAAAACTTTAAGATGTGTGTTATCCTTGAGTAGATGTAAACTAATCACCTGACGTCTTCAATTCCCATGTGCTGTGAAAAATAGGGATAGAGCAGAAGAATGGATATTTCAAGGAAAAACATAGAAGAGATGAAGTTTCAGGGAGAACTGAGCCCTTGTAGTTAGGTGCTGAAAAACAATGCCTGGAAAACAGGCATTCAAGAGCAAAAGACTTATGTGCAAGGCCAAGGAGTGTGGTGGCTGTTGGAGCAAAGGGAGCTGTTGACTGTCACGTTAGATAAGAGGATCGATCCATGTTTTTTCTGCTTTGACACAATGATGGTGACTCACAGAAAGCCACCAGGTTCAGCAACAATCAAGATGATTGTGTCAAAATGAAGTAATTTCTTTCCATTAACTACCCACTAGACCTGCCAGTTACATCCATCAAGAGATTAGTTTCTTTTTTTTTCACTTCCAAAGCAACTAACAACACAAAAGAGGAGAGAAGATAATAGGCAAAGTCAGAGGGTAGCATAGGTTTCAGATCAGAAGTGAAGGCGCTTCTCTGGAATGTCTGCAGAGAAAAAGAGAACTTCAAGAGAAAGAATAGGTTTTGCACAATACTGTGGCCTCTGAAACCAACTTGAGTCAACAGAATTCAACAGGAGCTTCAAAGGCTGATTTCAGTGATGACCCATGGTCCTGTGAAATAATAATGTAGTCAGTTGGCTAGTTTTACAGGAGCTGTTAGTGGAATTCTTCTTGAAATAAACTAAGATTTTTCAGTCAAAATGTATTTCCTGGTTACTGACTCACTGACTGACGACAAAGAAGTGAAGCACACACCAAACCCATCAACAGACAATTTAGTTCTCTTATGAAACACAAACATAAACACCAGAGAAACAGTAGAAAAGTCAGAGAAGTTTCCTACTTTCTATTATAATGAAAGAAAGGAAGCAAATGTTTCTGAATAAAACTGGTTTGGCTCTGGTATTAAAGAAATTAAAGTTTTCCTCATGCATTGTTGAACTCCACTACCCAAAAGCCTTGGAGCGATCGAAGTCAGCCAGGTAAAAGTATAGACAATATGTAGCCTTTTTACGCAAACATTCTTGTTTTGACTTGCAATAAAACTGCAGATAATTAAATGACTTTGAAAGTTCACATAATAGTCCACTTTTTTTTTTTTTTTGCTGTGACCATGAATCTGCTATGAATTTCTTCCACGTCTCCCATTTTGCATAACACATTAGGTTTGAATGTGTCTCTGTTATACTGTGAGGATTCCCTAACTGCCATCCCTTATCTGCTTAGGACCTCACCATGGAATTTGCCTGAACTCTCTCCTTCCCTCTTTGTATGAACTCCTTACCATCTCGTGTATATCCTTCGATACTTTATTTGTCTATGTATGGATTTTTGTTCGTGATCTGTCAAAAAACCATGGTTTTCTTTTTGCTTACTGGTATCCTCTGCTATGAGGTATTCTGTCAGTGTTTTTAAAATAACAACCCTAACACTATTTGAAACAATGCCCATAATGCTTAATTTTGGCAAATTTCCAGTTGACCACTGCCTTCCCAGAGGCATTCCATGCAGTTTTCAGGTGAAAGCAAGAGTCTAAATTTCAGGAATACGCAGCATGGGAACAGAATTTCAAACTAAGGTAGTTTCATACCGGCAGCTGCAATGCCAGCTTGATTTCTTCAAAAAAAGCAAAATATTTGTGTTTCCATTGCTGTTGTGCTCAGAGCCTCATTGTTCTAAAAAGATTGTTACAATTAAGTTTGGAGAGAGAGATGGCATATTAATTTTTTACATGTTAACATTAAAACTTTGTGCATACTACAATGCAGACTATATCTTCCATGGGGACTTTTGCCCAGCAGAGAGTTAGAATTCCATTTCTTTAGCCCAGATTTCCTAATGATTTACTTTATTTCCAGTTTTCGAAGTTATTCTGCATGTGTCCCTGACTAATACTAATTAGGGTGCTCTCTTCTAACTCTCATCTGCTCCAAGTGTTTTAAAGGGTGCCAAGCACACCATCCAAAATTTGTGTGCTGCTTCTGCCATCTCCTGTATATCTGTTTAATCTCTGACAGGTTTGAAAACAGCAGGAGAGGAGGAATAATTTAATATTTATCAGCAAAACAAGTTTGAGAATAGCAGCAATACAACCTACTGATTCTTTCTGCAGGAAAAAAAAAAAAAAAGATACGTGTGTGTATATAGATATGAATTAATTGTATAGATTGGATATTTAGATGAAGAAAAAGGTTTTCATCTTATACCATGACATTTTTACAAGTAGGAAGTATTTAACAATAAATGCAATATGGGCACTGTTTGAAGGATGTCCTGATTTGGGATGCCAGCGTTTTATTTACTTGGTGCAGGGCATTATGTTAGAGACATTTCGTAAAATTAAATGAACGATGATAAATTTGCTGGTTGCACACTGAAATGAGTGTGTACAGTTACTGAAGATATCCTTCTAGAATTAAGTTGTGATTTGGTTTATGAGACCTTTCTGGTTCTATCAAATAAACTAAATACAGGCTAAGGACTAACCTAAGGTCCACTGAAGCTATTATAAGTAATTTATCTACTGAGGCAAGAAATCTAACCTTTCTTTCCTGTGCAGGTTTCAGGTCACCTACAAATGTTTTTTTTCTTGCTCATTTATGAGAGTTTTCCTAGCTTACATAGCAAAAGGCTTCACTCTCCGAGAAGCCGATAACTTTAAAAGGCAAGGCGGGAGGAGACATTTGCAGATGCGTGGGACACCAAGTGAAGAAATGTGAAATTGCAGTTTCCTCTGCTGCTTCCTGAGGGCAGGCCATGGTGAATGGCACTGGACCGCAGGTTGTCCTGCTGCTCAGAGAAAAACAGGGAATAACACCGTGTCTAAACAGCAATTCAGGAAAAAATGATAAATTGAAGATATCACTAATTTTAGATTATAAAACAGTCTCAAATGGATCAGAAGGGCTATATGATTACTGATGTTGTACGTGCTCGAAGGACACCAGAGGTAATCAAATTATCCTATACGAGACCCAAAATCTGCAGGAAGTTTATCTTTTAAAAACCAGCTTTTTCAAAAAAGCTATATACAGAACTGTGACTCACCACCACCTAAGTAGTTTCAGAGAAGAGTTTTAAAGAAAAAAGGAAATAAACAAGCCCAAGCCTGGTGTCTTGCTTTCTCTCCTCCCACCTCTCTGCCTTTCTCCCCCTCTTTCCAAGAAAGATTCAGAAGAGTTTATGACTATGAAGAAGCACAGGCCTGTAAAACTCCAAAGAGGCCAGCAGAAAAAGCTGCTTTGAATGTATCCATAGCTGCCTTAAGGTCTTAATTGCTAGTCATGTTAAAAGCTCTCCATACAGACTCTAATTAAGTGTAGGAGAAGTGAAATCTAGCCTTATTTAAGTCAGTAGGAGCCTTATCATCAACACTGACAGCAGCAGAATTTCACACAGGATATTTACTGTTGCCATCCTGGTAAATAGCTCAGCACCTTTTTTAACACTCAGCTGGAAACTTTCTAGCAGCACAGTATGACCAAATTTTGCAGCCTGATCCTTGCTGTGTCGTATAGACACAGTGAGTATTAGCAAATATATAGGGTCAGTGGTGATGGTAGTTACATGTTTGTAAGATTACTTGGACTTCTACAATTGGGAAGTGTTAAATGACTAATGTGAGCACTGTTACATACTGCCTTGCATACAGGTAATCCCTAAATTCTTTGCAGACTTCAGTTCTATGAGAATTTAAGATGTTTTGTGCTGTTCATTTTTTACAGCCATTATCCTTACTCCCTTTGGAGTCTGAAACACAGTGGAGATCATTTTGTATAACTTTTTTATATCTACTTACTGTAACGCCTATTAAAATAATATTGAAATAAAGTGAACAATCTAACTTGACTTGTCAGTTTGAATGTTTGCAGCTTTCAAAAAAGCAAAGAGCTGCAAACCATGAAGATTCCAGAACACAAAGAAATTGTGACAAAACATTTTTATAAGAAGGCAGATACTGTGAGATAGTAAAATTAGACACCTGTTTATTAAATAGAAAATATGCTATCTGAACAAAAATGCACTATTTTCCTTTCCTATAGAGTTATGCATGAATGTGCTTAACATCTTCCCTCCAAAACAAGACTGAGAAAGGGAAGTTACGGTATCAGAATCGGTGTTCAGTTGAAGCACAGAAATACTGGAGAACTTAGGCATCAAAAGGGTATTATTTTTATGTATTTTTGTGCCGTTTAAAATGCACAGAAGCTGCAACACGAACAGCAATTTTGTGATTTTGATTAAGATCATTTGCTTCGTTATTGCCATAACTCGTTCTTTTTATTCACTAAACTGAAGTTCTGTCACCTTTTTGCCTAGCTAGTGACTTTTTCTAGGGTGACTCCAGAAGGGCATTCTTGCAACAGAAATGTACCATTTATTTGCTATAGAAAAACAAAGATCAAGCCAGGCATGAGGGAATGCTGTGTCTTCATCTATTCTGCAGACTGTGTTTTTTCCTCTCATTCTCTCTCTCTTTCTCTTCCTATTCTGTTTCTCCATTTAATTTATTCATGCTGCTTTCCAGACCCCTACCAAATATTTATTGAATAGTAGATGAACTATGCTGTCTAGAGTATCACCACCCTGCAACAGCAGACATCGTTGTCCATCTGAGGTTAGTAACTAACAGGCATCAGTAAATTTCAAAATGAGTCATGATTCAATATATTAATTCAATTTATTAAAATGCCAGTGTATTTGACTAAGGGTTTTATGGTTTTGTTTTTCCTTCTCAGTTATGATAAATCTTTTCAGTTTTTGTAGTATTATCTTCTTTAATAAGATTTATTAAAAGGTATATAAATCTAAGTGACATTTACTTCAAAACAGAACCTAATCAGTTTCTCACTATTGACTGTATAAAGTGTTAGGAGTGAGGTTCTTTGAATCTCAGTTTTTCAATTATCTTGAAATCAAATATTGCTGATATACTTAGAGATATTTTTCCATTCTTGGCAAAATAGACCCCAACATTTTCAGAAAAACAAACAGGTTAATCTATTTTTATTTATTAAATGATAAGTCATACAGCTTTAAGAATCAAAGTAATCTGAACTGTGTGTGTATGGAGGACACTAATTTGTTTTATCATGCTTAGTACTGTTTGAACAAACAACTGTGCAGTGTTAATCCAGGGTGAAATCATTTAGTAGTGTGAGCTCAGCATTTGTTTATGGAATAAAAAAGAAACTGTGTATAAAATAAAATTTCTTAATGAACATTATATTCATTTATGTTCATATATATAACACATGGTCATATGTTAATGATTTATTTATTGCTCTAAGGTAATAAGTGTTAGAAACTAGAATGCAGACCTGAGTAAACTAATATTTAGCTAGTTGCTTGTCTTATAATAAGAACCAAAGCATATTTCAGGGTACAATGGTGGTATCCTGAAAGGAACCATCGCTAAGATGGACAAGGAGTAGACAAGGAGACTCTAGAGCAGTCATTTTTTTGGGAAGTTCTGGATTCATGGCAAATTACTAGCACATATCACCAAGACGATAAAATTCTGTAAGTGATTTTTGTGTTGTATAATTACATAGGCTCAGCTTGTCCCATTGTATTTCTATTCCATAATACAACATAAAATGAGATGCTGCTTGAAATCTTGTTACGTTGATCTGGGAATTTATACAAATCAGTCTATCTTCCATTGAATTTTTTTTTTAATTTTATGGGACAACAAAAATGTAAATTCAGACATCATCTTCCAGTGAGTCTCTGCATGACTGGATCAAAGCAATGAAGGGAAACAAGTTTAGATACTATCCCACTCCCTGACTGACAAATGTTAAAACACAATACATCCCTGATTGAGCTGTCATGCTGCATTAAAATCAGCACATACGTGAGAAAAATAGAGAGAAGTTTAATCAAATAGAACTGAACCAAGTCAGAAAAACTTACAATATGCAAACAACCACCTTTCTCACTGTATATGAAGGAGTTAGACTGCTGAAATGTTAAAATTTTCTCTCATTTTTAAAACCTGACATAGTTTTGGAACTTCCAGAGCTCTGTACATCTCACAGATATCCACACACCCCCTTCAGCTACATCATTCCCTTCAAACAGAAAAATGTCTTGGGACAACTGAGGACCTCCGAGTTTCTCTGCGCACATACTGGAGAAAACAATAAAAGAAAGCAATGAAAATTATATTAATTTTCAAATCTGGCAGTTAACCTATTAATTTATAATCTACAATAGTAACCCATCATTAGCTTTATTCATAAAACATATGCTTTCTGAGTAATTTGCTTTTTCTGTGTATATAGCACATTTTGACATTGCTCTTGAGACCAAATCTGTAGCATATTATTTATTTGACAAATATGATGAGTGCAAGAGCAGAAGAGACAGACAGATGCAAAATATGAAAACTCTGCATTCTTTCTAGCTAAGTATCATATGTAAATTTTGCCAATTCTATACACCTACAAAAGAATAGGTATTTCAGGCTCATTGGCTGCAGTGTTGCAGAAGGGTGCCCTTATTGATTCCTATGGGAATAAACAGACAAGTTTCCAGGTACTTTCAGTGGATGACTGACCACTTAGAGATAAAAAAGCAGCAAGAGCTACAGATCTGCCTTCTTCCTGAAGCTACGTGAAGTCAAGGTTAGTGAAGGAAAATAAGGAGAAAGAAAAGGAGAATCCATTTTTTAAAGACTTGCCTGAATCTCAGCTCAGAAGCAAAGTCACCTAACTCTGTTTTTCTTACTTGCATTTTCTCCCTTTGAGAGATTAGAGCTGTCAAGAGAGAACGCAGCAGATGGACCACCTTTCTAAAGCACAGCAGAAAAGCTGATAGTGATTATAGCAAGCAAAAGGACATAGTGAAAACCATCACTTGCGACACAAGCACCCACTTTACTAGTCAACAAATGGCATGATTGTGCCTGCTGGGTCAAAGTATTTCCCTGCTGTTCTTTCTGCTGTGATGGACCACGAGTCCTATTCTAATTCAGGAAGTTGTCAAGGAATACAGACTGTTATTTATACACACACCCATACTGCTGGAACAAAGCAGGCACCAAGGAGAAACCTTTTTAAATGGCACTCAAGAAAGACTGGAGAAGAGAAGGCTCCAGGGACACCTTATAGCAGCCTTCTAGTACCTTAAAGGGACCTATGAGAAAGCTGGAGAGGGACTTTTTTACAAGGGTATATAGTGATAGGACAAAGAGTAATAGCTTTAAACTGAAAGAGGCTGGATTTAGATTAGATATAAAGAAGAAATTCTTCCCCATGAGGTTGGTGAGGCACTGGAACAGGCTGCCCAGAGGAGGTGTAGGTGCCCCATCCCTGGAAGTGTTCAACCTGGCGGTTAGATGGGGCTTTGAGCAACCTGGTCTAGCGGAAGGTGTTCCTGCCCATGGCAGAAGGGTGGGAACTGTGTGATCTTTAAGGTCCCTTCCAACCCAAACCATTCGATGATTTCATGATTCTGTGATTGTGTGTTCCAAAGCAGGTGCATGTGTGTGCACATAGCCTCCTTTCTGTTTCAGTCCCGTGCACGAGAGGAGTTTGAAAAGTGAAATGCGAAAAATGGGAGCTCAGTAAAGAAACTGTCACACACACTTTTGGCAAAGCACCAGGTAATCTGTGGGTTTCCTAGCAGAAAGATTAAACATAGATGCATTTGTTCCCCATGACTTCCTACATGAAAACAACTTTGAAACAAGGAAATTAACTTTGCTTTGTGCTGGTTCCTATCCTAGTTAACAACAAAGCTAGAGAGTTACGCACTGTCTCTCCTCTGGCTTCCTCACTTGTATTTTGTGTACAAATAGGTAACCTCATATCCTGTCCTGGTTTTGTTAAAAACAAGACCAGTTCTCTTTTAGTGAATTTTCCATTCAGCTAAGTTCTTCTAAGTACCTTCTAAGTAACTGCTTGTTTTTCGAACACTGCTCTCCAGACTTATAAGAGTGACCAATGGAATGCTGAAGAAGCTCATGTGTACATTTATTGCTATGACAGCCAAAAATTCTGATAAAATTTCACACATTCTGTCACAAGAGGAGCGTGTTTGCAAGGAGGGGCAAACAGAGCAGGTGACTAAAACTGACGAACTGAGCATTCCATCCCATGCACCTCATATACCCTATAAAAGAGGGAGATCACGAGGGTCTCTCTCTCTTCGACCATGGCTGGCATCTGAAGAGGACCCTACCTGTCGTCCCTGCAAGCTGAGGCCCGAGGCCCTGCATCCTGGAATCCAGTTTCTGGTTTACTGTGAAGTCCCACCCAGGACTTCCAGGTGCCTGCCCTGCAGCTGCTGGAGCTGAGGGAGGTGCAAAGCTGCTACCCTAGGATATTCAAGATTGGTTTTTTTATATTTTGTATTATTTTCTCTATTTATTAGTAGCATTAGTAAAACATTTTAGGACCTTTCCAACCTGAAGTCTCTCTCCCTTTTTCCTTCCTATCACCTTTCCTTAGCAACGACTTTTTCCTATGCAGAGAGGGTAGAGGATGGAGGGGATTAACAGAGAGCATCTGCCATGGTTTATTGTTACCTTGCAATTAAACTATGACATATCTCAATTTGACTCTTATGGGAAACTGTAGCATGGACTGGTGGGCATAACAGCAGACCAGTCATAGTCTTATATTCTTTTGCAAAGGAATGGCTGTTCCCACTGCCCCTGCCTTAAGGCTCTTTAATAATTAATATACATTTGGGTGTGTGTATATATATGTATTTGTGAGTGTGTATATATATGTGCATATGTATATATGTCTGTATATACATACACATTCTATTCTACTCTATTCTATTCTGAAGGATGATTCTCTATACAGATAGTCCCAGGGACTAGAAGGTAGTGAAAGGGGCCTGAAAGACGAAGGTATGGTGGCTTCTGGTGTGGGTCCCTCAGTCCCAGTGCCAGGAGTGGTGGGGGAGACTGGAGTCAACACAGGAGCCAGGGAGGCCCTGAGGACCAGTTGGGGAGCACCAGGAGTATCACCATGCCTGGGACAGATGGCATGTGAGAGCAAGAAGGCAGCAGTTTGTCACCCAGCTGTGGGAGCAGTTCAGCACAAGGCTGAGCACAGGACCAGAGAGACAAAGATGAAAGCTCTGTAGTTTCCAGAGAGGAGTGTAGGGGGGTCAGATGCTGCAGACATGATGGATCTGTTCACAGTGCCCTGGCAGAGCCTAAACTACTCAATGACATGAGGGGAAATGCAACACCAGCAAAAGCCCAAAACCTACCTAAGGGGTGCCACTGGGCTGCATGCCTGTTCTCATGTGAACAAGATCCACTGAAACCCTGACAATACACACGTGGTCCCATCCCATTTTATCCTTTTCTTCAGGTTCTTTCCATCTGCCATGCAGAACTGTGAGATCTGTGTTTGACAAGAAACTTGCCTTTGCGAAACCTCTGCAGAGTTTGTTCACCCAAGGTCTGCTGCATTAACCATGAGCAAGATCGATGCAGGTTCCCTCAGCTTTCATCTCCCCTCAAAATACAGCAGATATACCCAAAGACTTTGGAGATGGGACATGTATCTGAAACCTTTTCCCTGATTGGATTGCTACTGCTCAGTAATCATACTGCTATCAAGCCCTCAAAAAAAGGATTTGTGCTCTAACCAGAAGTTCCAACCAAAACTTTATTGTTTCAAGTACGTTTCCTTGCTTATTTCCTTCTATTTATAGAAAAAAGGGGACGGAAAAAATCCAGGTGAGATAGGGTCCACAAGCTGTGTTATGGAGTTTTCATTGTATTAATGAGATAGATGTAGTACTACTGTTAAAGGTTAAGCTCCTGTCAATATTGATTCTTCCATTCACTTTGTAATATATGTTGAAAGGAATGTTATCCGTCATGTTAGAGGAAGCAAAATAGTGATGCATGTGAGAAAAAAAGAAACAAAACAAAACAAACCAACCAACCAACCAAACAAAACCAACTATACCTTGTCTAAGGAAGTAAAATAAACAAGGAGAAGCTTTAGTAATACATAATTTATTTAAAATCCCCAGAAACTGTGGTCATATTTTTTTCCAACAGTAGCTGGGACAAAATTTCATCAAGGTACTTATTTTGCAATGGCGTGAGCCAGTATCAATGCCTAGCATGGTTTCAATACTCTCTCTCCAAAAGCTTAAAATGAAGTTCTTCAAGATATCTTGTGGCCACATCTCACAGATTACAGATAGTTACCAGAGTTTAATTCACATATTCTGCTTCTGATTCACTTATCTGATCCACAAAATTGATACCAGACTCCAATCAAACACAAGTAAAGTCTATTACTGTTTCCCTAGACATTACCTGCCTTCCATCTGTACCAAAGCCAGAACTAACATTATAGCCAAATTATTTTAAATATATATATATTTACATAGAGACAGTATCACCAGGAGATACTATCCAAGAAACAGTAGCTGCCTCAGGCCAGGTAGGTGTCCTGGGGAGCTCAAAAAGTGTGTTTTCACCGCTGCATTGGATGTGTGAACCTGAACATAAAGCCTGGCCTAATAATGTGAATTCTTTGTGTTTATGCTGGTTTTTTTTTTCTTCACAGTCTTCTTTCACAGTACAAAGTATAGCCCACACCAGGCACTCCTGAAGCTCAGAAGTCTCTCACTTATCAACTTCTCTTTGAACCCTGACATGAATGTTTGAACAGTTATTTGTAGCTGTACAAGCTTTTAAAATGCCTCCCCTTAGTTGCTGGTTTGTGAACAGTAATACTCACCCACAAATCTGTTCTCAGTTTTGCAGTCAGCTGGTATTTGACAATGTTGAATTATTCGCAGAGCCAATTTCCCTTGTTACATGCCTACCTGATCAGTTTGTAAAACATTGCCATACTTAGATTGCTGCTAATAGCTGGTAATAGATGTGATGCATAGTGATTAAAAGCTTTTAGGATGCATATTTTTAATGAGATTTGTTGAGTTTATCATATTTATGTTAGCTTCTAACCTACTGTTCTTGAATGACCTTACACCTTTTTTTTTTCTATATATATATATTCACATAATGGAAATTAAGTAAGTGAGTGATAGCGCTGGTGTTTTTCTCAAAAATTACATGAGATTTTCAAGGCAATTTGGTTATAAGTAATTACACCCTGGCATTTTCTCATTCATCATTAAGGTAATTTACTTGGATTCTTCACAAATCTTTAATGGAATAGTATGGATCAGTGCTCCTTCACAGATTTCGGAGGACTCAGTAATTCTTTTTTATTATTATTTTCTTGTCCTTCTGTTGCCACTTAGTTGCTGTTTGAGCAGATGAACAAGCTTAATGACCACTTAACAAGTTTAAAACATTAGGTCATTGTTTTTAAGTACTCTTGTCCTTTTCTAATAGTTTATAATAATTGCATATGGGATAACAGAGCTCATTTATTTAGAAGGTAGAAGGGTAGGAAGGCAGAAAGACCAAAGGAGAATAACAGTAACGAGAATAATTTAAGCCAAAAGACAATGCTGGAACAAGAACAGATAAATGTAAATTGCCCATGAATAAGATTAAATTAAATATTAAAAAGTTTCTAATATCTTAATTGTTGTCTATTATAATGCCCACTGGCCCCTGAAAATGGTTGTTAGTTTGTACCCATAGGAAAGCTGTGATCTGACAGCTCCAGCTTTCACACCCAGATGTTTTTTCTTACAGGTATTTATCATCTTTCTTGGCATTTAACAAGCCAAATAGTAAAACAGAGAATTGTTTACTTGAGGTAACTCTTTTCGACAGTAACATGTGCAAGGGAAATACTAAAATGAAGAAAACTAAGATACCATTTAAGCCCACAGGAATCCTTTCTGGCTACTTTGATCCCTCTCTGTTAGATACCCTTTGATGTCTCCAGGCATCTACTTGAGGTGCAGGACTCCTGGAGGTGTTCTTCTTCCCCAGCAGCTCCCCATTTCTGATTCCTTCTAACCTGCTTTCCTCTAGGGTTAGATTGTGGACACCAATAGAAGCTTTCTTGACTGGAAGCATGTTACACAGATGCTTAAATGTGGTTTCTCAAAACTGTCTAGCAAGCAGATATGTGAATTCTATACATACCATTGAATAGTTCTTCCTGAAATGGGAAATTTCAGATACTTAAGGACTTTTCCATATGTTTCTGATTCACTCTACCTGCCACTTGTCCCCACCCAATCTGAACTATTCACTTATCCCACAGGCATACTTGGCACGAGTAATATAATGAATTCTACTGAGATATTAAATATATACATGTTCAACTAATCTTATAATCTCTGGTTCCAACACATGCTTGCTACAGTATCTCTTCCTATGTTCCTGTCCGGTAACTAATAGTTAAATAAAGCTATGTAGTACTGTTCAGGCATGTTAAAAGAAAAATACAATCAATGCTTTGCATATCTTCTAATCAGGAGAGCTAAACCTTCCTGCTCAGCATCTGTTAATGCCATCATCTGCAACACCACATTTGTTCATATAATTGTAGGTGCACAATTAGTCTGAGTCATTCAATGTATTCCATTGCTGGAGAAGTAGTTCTCGTCTATAATCTGGCAGAACTAACAAAGCTGCTTCACACAGAGTTCAAGAACGCAGCTTCAAATTCCATATACAAATATTTTTCTGTTTAAGATTTCTGTAATGGGACAAATAAAAACATGTTCACTATTAAGAATCACAGTTATGTTTAGGAATAGACAGTAATTCTATAAAACTATGCTATTCTCACAGACTGGGTTTAAAAAAAAAATAAACCTGTTGAGATTGGTGGTATTGGTACAGCCATCTGAAGCTTTTAAAGCAAGAGTTCTTGCTTACATCTGAACAAAGCCTAGTGCAGCACACAGAGTATTTGTTCCCATTGTATCTGTAATTCTTTGTAAATTGAACTACTTTATTTTTTACACTAAATTTAACTTTGGTTTTAGTCCATTTTTTTAATTTAAAAAATAAATCTTGTATACCTTTACACTTCACGCAAGCCTGTGAATCTAATGTAACCCATGCTTATGCATGAGTAGTATTTCAGGTTCCCACATAAACAAAATTAACTGTATGCTTCTATGATAACACATAGCAATTTCAGCATGACTAAAACTTCATTCTTTGAAAACATACTGTTTGCTATGATAATGACTACTGCCCCATGTGAGGGTCATGGAGGCAGGAATGGATGCAATAAAACTGTTCTCCCCAATAAAAAGTAGTTTTGTCATAAATTTGCAGATTGTTTGCTTGCTTCTGATAAATGTTAACCTTTTGCTTTCTTTATATTTGAAGGCAATGATTATGATTTTGAGTAGGTTTGTGCTACTGCTCCCCATGGACATTTTGACTTTTCAGATGTGACTGTCACAAAATTAATGATCCAGTTGACTGACTTTTCTAGGAGATCAACTATCAGGGACCTCTGTTTGTGCGGTGTGCACTTGTCTTTTCTCAGGATGGTGGTCATCTTTAGGCTTTCTACTGAGTTACCAAAAGTGTTTTCCACAAGTACTTTCCACATGGTTACATTATGTGCAAGGTGTAGAAAACACTGTGGTGACTTTGACACTTCAAAGTGACCTGGCATCAACCACTCTATCACAACCAGGAAGATCTTCCCATCGTGACTTTTTCTTGTAGAAGAGATCCAAGTCAGACTTGTAGCTGAGCCCCTTTCTTCACCCTGCCTTTATTGCCACCTACTGTCCTTCCTTTCTTATTCACTCACATACCAAATTAGCCTATTTTTTTGTCATAGAGAATTTTCTGATTTTATTACACTACCTTCCTGTTACTAATCTTTAAGACTAAATCTTTTTCATTGAAATGACTGCCTGAATAATAGCTTAAGTTGTTTGCCTACATTTCTTTCCTGCTCTATAGGTACAGTTTTTCCATTAGTTTTGAACTGAAGAAACACATCTCTTTTTGAAGCTACAGCTCTCATGTCTTGTCTTTCCTTCTCTCTTCTGCAGTGAAAGTCTTAGTTTACCAGGTGAACTGGTTTTTAGTGAACAAACTCCTTCTATTCTTCAGATTTCACCTTGATGTATAACAATTATCTGCCATTATTTTTAACATTTTGCCTTGTGACATTACAGATCAGAATGTTATAGGGAAAGAGATGTTTCCTTCTATTCCCCTACCGTAAAGGTTAATGTAAGAATTAATTTTACTTGTGAAACTTGTTGGTTTTTGCAGTTTTGTTGGTTTTGTGCTTTTTTGGTGGTGGTGGTGGTGGTTGGGGTTTTGTTGGTGGTTTTTTTTTTTTCTTTTTTTTTTTGCATCAAAAAATATAAAGTTGCTAGATTTTGAGATAGCATATACAATAAGCTTTTTGAACTCTTTAAACTCCTTGTTTGGCATTAAATACCCTTTTTGATTAATGCATGTTCTATGAAGAAATGTGCTGCATGTTACTGAAGAGGAATGAACTTCAATAATGGCATTGTTCATTTATATACTATCAAAGAGCAGGCAAGAATTTTCTTCTTTCTAATATTATAAAGACTCAACCCCTAAAATTTGAAATTTTTTAAGTACTGTGAAGACCACTTGTATTCAATGCACTGGAAGCTTATGGTTACATTTCAAAGAAATAGCTGGTCTGTGTTTGCCCAGTAGCAGCTCAGAGTGAAACACCAGTGGGACCTCAGTACAAGATGAAGCATCCGTAAGATTAAGCAACGACTCTGAACTGAAGTTTTGGTAATAAAATGGATGGGCATGTTCACAGACCTCCTTATCCCCTTCAGCTCTGGACTTAATTGACCACAAAAGTAAGCCTATAAAACACACATTAAGAAACACCTACCTCCAGCTTTATCACTACAGAAAAGTGATAGAAGTCAATGTAACAGAAACAACTGGATGGAGATTCAGACATTTCACATGGTTGCTAATAAAGCAAAACAAGCATCAAGACCTGACTCCGTGTCTGAGCCCTGTGACTGAGTTCATGGGAATTTCAGCTGATTAAGGCATATGGAATTACAGCCTGAAGCTGTAACATTCCTGCTTACAATCTAGACTTTTTTGTACATAATTCAATTAACTTCGTGATACCTGAGGTCACCGTGTTCGTGGTGTGACAAACTGCATGAGTGTTATGGGAAGAGTGGAATGGCAGCTGAGGGTCTGCCATCAAAATTGCTTTGACAAGGCAGGTTTCATTAACATTAATGGTATGAATCATGATATGAAAGCTTGCAAACTGAATGCATATTAACAGCTAATTGATTCCATTTGAATGCAAGACCATGATAGGCTCCTCCAGCTAACAGAAGACTACTGGCAGTTGCCTATGAATGACAGCTATGACTGTGAGAATTGATACATCTGTTATGATGTTTACTAAAATCCCACTCATTTAGCACTGAGATACTCCACCTTGAACATAAATTAGAAATCTGTATGCTTCAGAGGTAAAATGATGGTGAGGCAGATGTGACAGGACCAGTTCAGGTGTACCTCTTTGAATGCATATTCTGTTCCACTCGCTCACCCACTTCACTCCAAGGATTTATCTATCATCAGCAGGAAAAAAAAAAAATAGTAAAACAAACAATCTGAAAAGTTTTTGGAGTCATTCTGTACCTGAGAGAAATTTGGCTGCACATTTTTTGAATCATAACCCCCAGGAAATCTTTATTCCAGTAATTTCCCATGGTAATTCAGCAAGAATCAGTGAGCCAGTAAAAGTTCTGAGTGCTTAGTTCATTTCTCAGAAAGCTCATGTGTCTTGTAGCACAAATATCACCACTTTTCAGTTCACAGCCACAGCTGAGCATGAACACAGTCATTGCTCTGCAGTACATTTTGGTAGAGATACAAATTTTAAAACTTCTTGCTGACTTTGAAAGTAGAAGTGGCTATCAACTTAAAAGAATGGAACATTGAAAAATTCTAAACATAGAAATGGAATTTAATACTTTCATCTTTTAAGAAAGCATTTTTTAAAAATTCCCAAAATCTCTTTTAAAAAGGTTAATTAAGCACCTATAACTGTTCAGCTTTCAGCTGAAAGGACTTTGCAAACCTGCCTCTGCATCTCCTTTCCATTTCTTTTTCTTCTTAAACTGGATTTCTTTTCACAGGCATTGCTTTGAGGTGAAAAGACAAGGTGTCAGTGGTTCCATCTGCTTGCTGTATTGCAGGTTATGAGCGATTTGAAAAAAACTAAGAAATGCATGACGCAAACAACGCTGTGTGTGGAGAAAAACATGTCTTTCTACATTTCATATCTGTACTGCACTGCTTCCAGCTGCTCTCAATTTCAGAAGTGTTTTCTGCAGGCTGTAATTGTCAAGGTCAGCCTCTACTTTGTTTTGGAGAGAGAAAAACAAGAGAACACTACTCTGTTTTTTAAAAAAATGTTCCCAATTAGGTGTATTTTAGTTTTTGATTTAATGTTCTTGTAAGGTCACCTTTGAGGTAATTTTGTGCAAGGCAGTATGTTCCCTGAGCAATGCTGAGAGGAATGAGAGGTGAAAAATCTACAGAACATTTTTTTAGCATTGCAAAATCCAGAAAATCCCTGACATTTGATGTTAATTGACACATCTTAAGCTCCTTATTTTGTATCTAAATAATTAAGTGTTCGGTCTCGGCTTTCAATGACCTATTAGCACAATAAATTCTGGTACAAAATGGGGTTTTGCTTGATTTTGCTCTGTGTTTTCTTGTTTGTTTAATCTGACTCATTGCAGTTGCAGTATAATGGTGGAGACTTCGCAGTGAACCAGCTGCTTCTCAACCTCAGAGGCAGGATCTGTAACTCATGAGGTTGTGCTATCAATCAGCCCTATGCTACCTAAGTGGCTCTGTCTCTGCCAGATAAGTTTAAAACCACTCTGTTATGTTAAATTGTTAAGTTAAATCATGCAAAACTAAAGAAAACTAAAGGTTATATCAGCTACAGGGATAAAAAAAATGACACATTGCAATTTTTGTGACAAGTAAGATGGATAGATGGATGTGTATCTTCAGCATTAGCTTCAGCAGAATTGTCCAGTATATACTGGCTGCAGTACATATACCACACCGTAGTATGTAGCCTAGTTATCTAAATTTAAAGTCAATGCCATTTATAGCTCTTTAAATTATGTGACCATAAGTCCATGTAAAATATAATAAACATGAAATTCACTCCAACTTGTCTGTGTCTTCACTTGTCTTTCACTTCTAGTTAAGTGCTGATAAATGATTTTTTATTTTTCTTTTTCTAAGTAGTGCACTGTCACTTTAACTGGAAAACCTTCATCCTGTTCAGATGTACCCAGGTGTGAGACCACTTGTTGGCAGTGTAGGAGACAAAGTCCAAGCCCCTTCCTTGATCACACTGACATTGCCTGTCTCTTGTCACAGGTGCACCATCATGGTCTGCAGAGAGCAAGATCGGTTGTACTGGGAATCAAGTGTGCAGATTCTGTGAGTGTGCTGGGTGAATTTGGTCCCTTGGGAATTTAGGCACAGTGCCATTAAGTTTATAGAGTCTAATGAGGTAGATTTCTTAAGCCAGACATGATCTGGGCATGAATACAATTATGAACGCTTGAGAATTTCCTTCACTTTCGTGTAAAAAATGTTCTAAACAGCTCATGAGTTATTATTCTGATGCATAATTTTATAGGAATTTTGTTTCCTATAATATTTTTAACTTCGACTTTAATTAGTGAAAATCTTTTTTTGGATTTGACCCTTCTTATTTTTAAAGCACTCAGCTTTGTTGGTAAAAGGGGATGTGGTTTCTCTATCTCAAATGAGTGTGGTAGGGATAGACATATAACCACAACAAGATGATCATTTGTTGTGGTGATGCGGTCATAGAAGCACCTAAATCGCTAGATGTATTTGCTTAAAAGATGTTTACAATAAAATTATTAAAGTCTATAAAGTTTCCAGCGAGGACTTGTGACATGTTGAGGGAACATTGTTTCAGTAATAAATAAATCTTGCAAAAAATTTTAATCAATACTCTGATCATCAGTATTCAAGACTCCTGTGCTTATTGTGTATTTAAACATTGACTGAAACACTCTATCACAAGAGTTTGCTTTCAAAGCAACACAACTACTAAGTTTTGCTGAAAGATTCTGATCTGTATTCTGACCACCATATTTAATATGTATCATGAAGTCTGGTGGTTAATTGATTGTTTTGAGGACAAAAGGCAGACGATGTTCTGATTAATCTGAGATTTTCAAAGCAGTCTTGCATATGTATTGTTTCATATCTTCAGATCAAAATGATCTCAGTTGTATTTCCAAAAGACACATGAAACGTGGACACTCATGACCTTTTTTATATGATCTTTTGAATTACTGGCTTTTAATATATTAAGTTTTATGTTAAAAAACAAAATTGAAAAATAGCTATTTTTTGCTGAGGCATTTCAATGAATGTAAAGAACCATTAGAACTACAGAAGAAATTGACATACCTTAGGAATTCAATTCAGTGGGACACTGTCATTTAATTGCCTTATGCTGCCCCAAAACAAAATCTGCTATTTTTAAATCTAACTTTTCAGTTTTCTAGATGACTGGGATGTTGTAGATGAGACAAGAGATTATGTATCTATCTCCATACACAGGTGTCAAGTAACTGTTCAAAAATGAAGTACAGGGCAAGGGCAAGTTAGCTGTTGTTTTGTGTTTGTGTTAAAAAGAGGACAACAAATTCCATCTTGCAGAAAAACAAAATCAATATTCAGCTGGTCTTTTATCTTGTAGCGTGATTTGTAGCTTTGGAAGGATGTTAAAAAAATGATTGCATGGGTAGCAGATGAAACTAAATGGAAAAAACCTTCAGTTAGAATTGACCTGTCTCTATAGTGTTTGTATGTACATTGTCTGCTTGAAGAATGAAAAAGATTGCCTATTGTGATTGATACCAGTCTTGTCTCTTTTCAAATGGGCATTTTACAATGTAAGCACCTGTAATTTTACAGCTAGATGACACAGCAGACGGTATGTGAAATATGATGTGCTGTCCTTTTCCTTGAGGTATAAAATATAATTCAGTCCCTTATAAACCTCTCTCTTTTGGCTGAATGATCAGGTCTGCCGAGAGAGCTGAGCAGGTTTAGCATCAGCCAGGTCGAAGCCTGTGTTGTGTCTCCGTGACGGCTTCTCCAGCCCCTCCCACTGCAGTCTCCAGACACTGCTGACCACAGACACTTCAAAAAGGATGGCAAATATGTGCCAAAATCCCACCTTTTACTTCTCTCTATTGCGTCTGTTGTATTGCTCTGAATGATGCTTGGTACACCCCATGTTCTGCAGCTTTACAGCAGATCTTTGCCTCCTTCCTTCCTTCCTTCCTTCCTTCCTTCCTTCCTTCCTTCCTTCCTTCCTTCCTTCCTTCCTTCCTTCCTTCCTTCCTTCCTTCCTTCCTTCCTTCCTTCCTTCCTTCCTTCCTTCCTTCCTTCCTTCCTTCCTTCCTTCCTTCCTTCCTTCCTTCCTTCCTTCCTTCCTTCCTTCCTTCCTTCCTTCCTTCCTTCCTTCCTTCCTTCTCCTGACAATTCTTTGCTATAACAATGTGATTATTTAAAACTTGCAAATGGGAAAACCTAACTATCTGCACTCAGAAACACTCTGTCACACGATAGTGAATGAAGTCCATTTTATCTGCATTCCTGAAATTGTTCCTGCTGCTTCAGTAATTTTATCTTTCCCTTAATGTTATTTAAATATGTGTGACAGGGAGGTGAGTAGAAAGATGCACATAGAAGACAAATTGAAACAAGGTCTCACGGAACAGAAGCAGGAAAAGTTTTAAGAATAGACACCAGTAGCCAAAACAAATAGTAGTGGTTGCAGTTCATGTAATGTTTAGAGCAAAAACGCTGATTTGAGTACCTGGATTCTTAGTTTTTTAATCCTAGTGTTGGAATGTCATTGCATTTACGCACTTGCATAGTACACTCAACTCTGGATGCACTCAGAATTGTTCAGTATGTAAGGTTCTGCAGGTAAAATGCAGTTTGTGTAAACACAGTTGTTCCTCCAAAAGATGTTGCAATGCCAAAAAGCGGTTAAGGCCCATGGGGATTCACCAAAAATAAATAAATAAATAAAAATGTCCTGGTTTCCTCATTTTTAGAACATTTATGATCTCTGAAAACCTGGACTTTACAGGAGGTAGTGATTTATTAATACAAAGATCATAAAAGGGTATCTCAAGAAGAGATTGCTTGACTCCACTATTGAATTTAAATTGCGGTGTAATGTGAGCTTTGTTGTGATTGTTCCATTCATTAACAGTTCTGAATGTTATAAAAGTTTTAAATTGTGCTAATAGAAATTAAACACAAAATATCTGGGCATTACAGCTTATCCATAGACATATAAGAGTCTAGTCTGAGCTTTGTAGAACGAACTCTAGTTAAAGCTAAAATTGTAAAACCTCTTTATAAATAATTGACTTTTGAAAAGCAATATTTGTACTATTGCCTTAAGTTTTATCTTTAAGATTTGAAATTTCAAACATGGTTTATATGGTAATATAATATTCTGTGGATTTATTTTTTGCAACATGCTGTATTGAAAAAGCAATACTAGTGTTCAGTACAACTTTTTCCACACTGCTTGCAATACTGAACATGGAAGAAAAATGGAGCTATTACATCATATATCACTCTGCTGCATATGATAGCTCTTAGTCACACACTTCCACGTAAAGGGAAAAGCCTAATTGTTGTCTTCTTATCTTCCCCTATGAACTTATCAAAATTCCTCTGTAATGTGCACATTTGTCAGTCCTGCCAAACACTTAAATTACCACTGGTTCGTCTTACCATCTTCAAAGTCTTTGCTGCACCCTGTCTGTCTCACAGTCTAACAGAAGCTGTTTTCCTGAAACATGTTGGCATTACAAGAATTCAGTCATGCAAGAGACCTTGCATGGAGCCCTGGCAAGCGCGGCTGCTCATTCTCTGGTGTTGAGATCCCTCAAAGATCCCTCATCTAAAACATGAGATATGTGCAGATGGGAAAAAATGGCCAACAGTGAAGGGGAAAAAATACAACACAAACTGAGATGAGTCACTATGTAGCTCTGCTTTGTGTGGCTTTTACAAATGGAGCATTTACAGACATAAACAAGAGGAAACATTGATAGATAGCTTGATAGATAGCAAGACAACTGCTTGAGTTCTAGTAAGCTCTGTGGAAAAATGTAATCCTGAATATAGGAAAATTAAGAGGTACTTGGAAGATAAAAATGGAAGCAATTATTTTTGAACCAAAGACACTAAAGATTAGTCAGTATACCTAATTACTAACATTTCATTAGTGCTTAGAGGCTCCCATCACACTTAAGTTCTGTTGCACTATCTGTTGTGTGGTCTGGTAGTAAGAAATATTTCCTTTCCATCCCCCAAGTAACATGCAAAGTATCTAAGAGGAGACCTAGAAGGCAGCTAAGACCAGGAATGGTAGTGGGACAGACTTGTGGGCAAGAGGTGGTGCAAACAGTAATAACAAGTGTCTTGAGAAATGTGATGATAGATACCGAATTATTAAGCTTGCATCCACACCACTCATTTTCTTTTGAAGACTGTTTTTTTGCAGTAGTCTTTGATATTCAGAATAACATTGTAGTCATTGTATGTATAAAGATATTATTTGTTGAAAAAAACTAGTGAACATGAGTCCTGAGAAATATTTATGCCAATGGACTTGTCAGTGTGCTAGAAGCACTCAGAATTTATCTGGGAATAATTTTCATAGTTATAAAGGCTTAAAAAAGGCAATGCTTTACATATGGACAAGCTGAGACACCAGAGAATTAAAAGACATGGCGAAGTTCACTCTGTGAGGCTATGATAGCATGAGATATGTTTGTAAATGTCTAAGTTCCTGGCAGGTATTGACCAATATTGCTTTCCCACACAATAGCAGCCATTTAATCTAATAATACCCTAATGTAAGGTTTCTATTTTTCAAATATGTTAAAAAGAAATTCCCTTTCATGCTAGACATTACAAAGCATGTATTTGAGATTCTTGACAGGGAATGAATTTTCTTTTCCAAAATTACAAGTCAATACAGATCAGTCTTGTGGTACGAAGAACAGTGTGTAGCAAAGGTAATAAACTAATTTTGCTTATTTAGAAAATGTGAAAAGCACACATCTGTCAAGCCATTGATAGCTATGCCAAAAAACAAACAAAAAAAATTCCTGACAAAACAATAAAGGTGCCTGTCAAAAAGCCTCTCAACAATGTGCTACACTGAGAACAAATACATACTTCCACTACTTTTCTGAAATGCTCCGATGTTTTCTCCAAGCCTCCATGATTCAAGATCACATCTACCGAGTAACAGCTAACAGAGAAAGCCACTGAATATATCAAAAAATAAAAATGCAGTGTAAAGATTCTGTTCATGGTGCCAGATCAAAATAACCAAGGTGTGAGCCTGTTTGACATCTACTCTCTGACTCCCACCAACATTTATATGGATGTTTCTAACCACTAGCCTAAAACAAGATCTGGAGAAGCAGAACAGCCTACTCAAAAGTATATCAAATATTAAACATGAAATTAACACTTTTGAAAAACTAGTGACTGTTTCTACTCTTTAAGAGGATGTGTGGTCTTTGCCTGAGAAAGCATTGTCAATGATCTGCTATGCCTAGGAGTACATCTGAATGCATATTGTACCTGTGAATCATCAAAAGCCATAAAACAGATTTAAATCAGAGATTTTTGGTGCTGAAAGGATTTTAAAAAGCTGCCCCCAGCCAGTTTGAATCTGGAGAATATACTTTCTGACCAGCAGTACCAGATATTTACGCTACTTTTAAACAGCAACAAAATATGAACCTACTCCAGAACTCACCTGCACTCTCCTTATTAAACATCTCCTGGCATTTAGATGATGTGCCAGAGAGGAATATTTCAGTCTGAGTCCTGTTTGGGCTATCTATGGTTGATATGACTGGACATCATGTTCTTTTTAATATCATTGACAATATGGGTACTTCTGAAATCTTGCTAAACTTTTTCACTTTTCTGACACTATTAAGTGTACAAAATCTGTTTTCATTCCTAGAAAGGTGTAAGTGGTGCAGGTGTCCAGGCACTGGGGGCTGCAAGGGGTCTCTGTGAGGAGAGGCCGGGGCTGCCCTGTGCTGGACACAGCTGGTTCCAACGGCCCCAACAACCCACCGCAGGGCACAACTGAGGGGAAAGGTGTTTGAATGTTTGTCTTCTCATTTTCACTAACCAGATCTATTTAAATTGGCAATAGATTAATTTAATTTTCACCATTTGGACTCTGTTTTTCCTGTGACAATAACTGGCGAGCAATCTCCCTGTCTTTACCTTGACTTAAGCTTTCTTGTTCAGTTTCACCCCCTGTCCCCTTGAGGACGGGGAGTGAGAGAGTGGCTGAGTGAGTATTTGACTATTAGCCAAGGCTAGCCTGCCACAAAAGATTTTCACAAAGAAAAGTTTCAGAAGATATTTCATTTCAGGAAAACAAAAACAAACTCCATAAATTATGCGTGAGAAGAATGTACTTCTTTTTTTTATTTCAATGTTGATAATCTTTATATTAATTATTATTGCAATATTTCATGGCATGTAAGCATGTATTGCTGTATAATATGACATCTCCTATAAGCTTAAATTTCATTACATTGTGGCACATTGTAGCAGTAGCAATATAACTCAATATATCCTTATAAACGCTAGACTATATTATTTGCATTTTTTTCCTAATTTATGTTTTTGTAACTACTGCCTGAACATAGTATTTACACTGCCTACATTAAACATTTCAGTTTAGGTCTCTAAATGGGCAACCTGGTTGTCTTAATATCTCTTTTCAGTGAGCAGTGAGCCAAGAGCATTTAAGACAATTTCAAGCTTTTGCTGACTATCCAAAGTTATGTGTCTCTGTCCGTAAACTATTTTGACAGAAGAGAGACTCATAACTCAGGCTTTTAATGCTACATGGCATGAGTACTTCAGTTATCCTGAAGGAAGTGAGATAGATGCTTGGCTGGTTTCACTATACAAATAAAAAATATCTCCCAACAAAAGGTCCTGAAAGTTGCTGTTCACGTAATTAGCATATTTTGAGTTTATCTGCTTTTGTGTTAGAAGAACCAAAGTATTTTTTATCACAGAAGACACAGGAGACATCAGTAGTTTCGATCAGTAGTATCAGCTGCCCTTTAAAGTTTCAGACATAATAAAGCCTAGCAATATTTTTATATTATGGTGAATTATTGCCGATTGATGTGCTACTCAGTGCTGTCATGAGAAAAGAGACAAATAAAAGAACATAACAGAAAAAAATGAAGCGATTTTGAAAGGATAACACTACTTAAAAATGGCATTCTGTACAATGAAACAATAAACATTTTTTAATCTCAAAGCATTCCTCTAAGTACAATTTAATTTACAAAAGAAAAATGAAATCAATATACCTTTCTGAAGAATGATTGAATGGATGACAAAAGGTTTAATGAAAATTTTACTACAAGGTTTTGTACAGATCATCAGTCAGGTTGACATCTCAAATAAATACATCAGTTATATTTAAGAATGTGAGATCCCAGTCATTGGAATGACCTACAGGTTTTTTCTAGTATCATGACATTAAAAATATTATATGCTTTTCACGCTTGCTTTCGGTTTATTTTTATTTTCATTTATTGTAAGAATGATGATTCTGTGCTAATTCAGTTTTGTCTGTCATTTCATCCTCTGAAAGAATTACAGTTTATCTTCCCATGCTTGTCAGGTTTTATAAGTAAACTAACTTGAAAATAAACTCAACTCACATTCATGCTTTGGTTTGACATATATCTTTCTGTAGAGCAACCAGATAAACTTAAGGGTCTGAGTTTTCTTTTATATGTTATTGTAAAATGCAGTGGCTTATTGCAGACCCAGGAGCACAAAGAGGAGCAATACACAGAAGCTGCCTTTGGACACAGATATTGGCTTTCCTGTACTGTGCAACTGAACCAATAAAGATAAAATAGTCTGTAGGATTTCAAGTCAACTAGTCAGCAATGAATATTCGATAGGTCTGGGACTATTTAAGAATCTGATATAAATCTTCTTTTCTGCTTGTAACCTCATTCTTTTATTGTTATCCATCTCCAACAGAATGTGCTTATTGTATAAGACTGTTCTATAACCCGTCCTGGTTTTTGTTACATCTTTGTTTAATATTTTTCTTTTCTCACCTCCAGGTTGTTTCTTAAATTGTAAAAAGTATGATATGTGAGACAGATCATGAGAACAATAATACTCTCACTTTCCTTGTAACACTATCTTTGGATTGCTCCAGAAGCAAAAGCATCTTTCTTCTTGGTTTTTCTTTTCTTCTCTGCTTCTACTTCTGTCCTCTTCCCTTCTAGTCCTTTGCTGATGTATAAAGGACAATAGAAATCCCAAGTATTTGCACATTTAGAGTATATATCACATTTGTTAATCCTGCACAGGTGTTTACCAAGCACATCTTGTAAAACCACAGAAGATTAGCATATTATTCTTTTTGAGAAAAGTGTACAGTTATGAAATCAGACTTACAAGGTAGCATCTATTTCCCTGAAAAACTGAAATACCTCTGCTTCTCATATATTCATTATTAGCTTACTCTAGGATTGTGAAAGAGGGTATAAAGCTGTTGGTTCTATATCAAGATACTTGATGGCAGATACGTATTCGGCAGAAATCAGAGGGACTAGAAGTTTGTCCGTATAATACAATGCTAAAAAAGTGTCCTATAGACATACATACTAAAATGTAGACTAATTAGCTTTAATTTTAATTAATTTTAGTTAAATGGCAAATCTTGGATTTGCAATAAATAAGTAAAAAATATAGAAAAGGTATACTGTTAGGAAGAGTGAAAAAAGTTCTAAAAGTGATAATTGCACCCTTCTTTGCACATTAACACTAAAATGTTAGAATACTAAGTCTTAATGAGACACCACACCACACTTGCCTATGTAGCAAAATGCATGTAAGAATGGCTTTCAGCATGTGATGGCTGGTTCATTTTGCCTAGAAACTGTAAGAAAGCCTTTCAAAAATTAGTAAGTTGTTTCAGAGGAAATAATAAAAATAACCCAGTGGTATACTGTTTGTATAGCCCTTGCTGTTAGTCATAAGAACACAAAAATATTTCAATCCTTAAAATTTGCACCTAGTTGAAAAATCTGTCCTGTTTTCAAAATATGGGCATTTGTCTCTAATATGTGCTTGGGCAATGCAACCTGCAATCACTGCCCAGTGTGCTATTCAGGAGCGTTCTCATTCTTCTGCATACACGCTCCCACTTCTCTTTCATGTGCTCTGCACACCTAATGGATGAGTATTGGCAGGCGTGAATAATTCCACCAGATGTCTGATCATGCTCAACTTTGTTCCAAATGTAAAACTGGCATTCACAGCCCCTTTTTTTCCACTGAATCCCCTGTTTGGTGTTTTGATTTTCTATTTTGCTTACCAGTCTGCCATGGGAATTTCAGAAACTATCTTATCTTGCAGCCTTCACACATTTGAAAACAAACAGAAACTAAAAACACGGATTACTTTGACCTTCCTTCTGCTTCTGCAGATGGGAAGGTGAATTTTTACGCTGCAGTATAATCTTTGTTCAGGATAGGTTGCCTCTGATTCCTGCAGTTCTGTGCTCTTTGGCAGAGATACAATGTCAGTCAGCACTACTGCCTTTCAGCTAAATGTTCCCTGATGGATGAGCCAAATAAAAGTGGTAAATTGTCTACACATTGTAATACTTTGGGTTTTGGTTTTTGGTGTTTTTTGTTTTTTTGGTGTTTTTTGGTGTTTTTGGGCTTTTTTGTGTGTTTTTTGTTTTTTTTTTTTAATGCAAGATTGCACCTTTATATAGTGACTCTTTGTCATCCTTCTTTAGTGAGTCAAGGAAAAAGTTGTAAATGTGTCGTACTATATGATCTCACGGCCCAGGGATGTACAAGATGTGTGTCAAGGCATAATTAGACCTTTAAATGTATAAAAATCTGAAATTCGAAGTACATAAGGAAAAGGGCAACTGGAAGAGAAAGAAAGAGCAGATTCATTTTGTTAAAGCAGCAATGACAGGCATATCCTTAGAAATCAGTTATTTACCTGTCCTTATTGCATTGCTTAAACCTCTACCAGATTATACACGAATGTACTCACTGATAAGAACGGAGAGCCTTGAAAGTCCATTTAAGAAAGGGATTTTTATAGAAATGGACTTGCTTTCCACACATAACTGAATAGAACAGATGCAATGAGAAAGAGTCTTGAAAAGGAGGAATATAGAAGAGAAAAATAGAACAGAGAACTTGGATTAGTAGTAGCCAACCCCAAAAATTCAGGTTTCTGATGAGGCAAATATTTATCTTTAGGATACTTATTCAAACTTTGGACATTTTGTATAAATCAGTGAAGTCTGCAGAACATTGTACTCAAATGTGCAATGTAGTTTACAAACATCTGATGTAGGTAATTTAGGAAGCAAACTTCAATTCTTGCATGAACTGGTTCCTGAGGGTTAAAAGATCAAATTCTAAGAGGCAATATATTCTACCTCTAGACCCTAGCTGGCAGAAACATACAGGAAAACAGGAGTCTGAAAATGAAGTTTCCAACTCTTTCCAGAGCCTGAAGCAATATTTAATTCAGTTCTACTGTTCAACATGGATTAAAATTGAAAACGGTATTTATAATCTTAGACACCTTCGGCCAGCCTATGAAGGCTTCGTTATTAATAACTTTTCACCTCAAATGTAAAAACAGTGACTTCCATGAAAAATTAATTCAATTATTATATCAGAGAAAAAAATGAAGATGACAGTGTTATTCATCTAATGATATGAGTTACAGTATGATTACCAGCATGTCATAAATGTTTAAAAAATGTACTGTGCTAACCTTTTCTACCTAGAAAAAACAAAAGGTAACACTCTTTCCAAGTTTCAAGGATATTTGAGCCCCCTCAGTGAGTGGCAATTGTTTCCACATTCAGATATTAGATTTATGTAAAAAAAAAAAGAGCCCCTAATATATGCTCAAATTGTGGCTCACTTTTTTCCTGTGAAAATGGCTAAAATAGCAAGCAAACAAAGAAAACCCCCAGAACAACATCAAAAACATTTTGTATCAGTTCAGAGGGTACAGTCACTCAGAGAATGAAGTTTCATTATTGTGGAAGATAAGTGATTAGATGTGATAAAATTAAGATCAATTGTTTCATTCAGAGTCCCATGAAATCTGCACACTTTCCATTCATTTCAGACTCTGTGGTGATACAATTTAATATTACAGAAAGTTGTTCTTTATACTTACTTATTCAATAAATTACTTTATAACTTTTAAAAAAGTATATACTGAACGAGTGCAATCATATCAGAAATCTGTTCAATGGCCATAACTACAGCTGATGACAGTATCTCACCTCATTTAGTGCTGCAAAATTACAAGGAAACAAATTGAGAGCTATAAAGTCATCAAAGCAAGACAAAAGAGACCAAGATTCAGTTGAACTAATACATAGAAAAAGGATTAAAGCAAATAACTATAATAATAAAAAAGGAAGCAGAGCATATTCAATTTGAGAGGAACTCACTGACTCTGCCTTGGGAACTGATACAATAATAGTTATCAGAAGTTTGAAAGCACCAGTAGGGAAAGACAGTCGAAAAAGATAGCTCTATGTGAGTAAAATCCTGTAAGATAATTCTGGTGTGTATAGCTGAAAATGCATGAAAGTTTAAAAGCTGAATACTAAATGAAACAGAGTATGGGCACCATCCCACTTATATTGTTATTTACTGTCACACTGAGGCCCTTCTGTTTCCTTTTAGAAAGCACAAGTGGAAAAAAATGTGGTTACAGCAGAAAAGAAAGACAGTCTGAAGGATATAGAAAGAGAATTATTTTGGTTAGAAGAGACCCTCAGGATAATCAAGTCCAACCATAACCTAACCTAATTCTAGCATTAAACCATGTCCCTAAGAACCTCATCTAGATGTCTTTTAAACACCTCTAGGGATGGTGACTCCACCGCTTCCCTGGACAACCTGTTCCAATCTCTGACAACCCTTTCCGTGAAGAATTTTTTCCTAACATCTGATCTAAACCTCCTCTGGGACAACTCCCAGCCATTTCTTCTTGTCCTATCACTTGCTATTTGGGAGAAGAAATGAACACCCTCCACGCTACAACCTCTTTTCAGATCTTTGTACACAGCAATAAGGTTTCCCTTCAGCCTCCTTTTTCTCCAGGCTAAACAACCCCAGCTCCCTCAGTTGCTCCTCCTCAGACTTGTGCTCCAGGCTCCTCAGCAGCTTCGTCGCCCTCCTCTGCACTCTCTCTGGTACCCCAACATCCTTCTTATGATGAGGGTCCGAAACAGAACACAGATGTCTGTCTGTTTTCTTGTTTAATACCACGTGTGACAATGCACTGAAGTGGAGAGAAATTAGCAGATCATCATGTACATTCAGTTTTGTACAGCGTGGAATAACAACAGGCTACAACAAGGAGGAATGCCGAGGAGGCTTGGAACAAGAACAGGCACTGCACCTGTTCCCTACAGACTTGTTGTACAGTTTCAAACAGATCGGGTTCTTGTTTTTTCAAACCCAGGGATGCATGAATGTCATAGACCTTTCAGTATCTCAGTTAAAAACTCCTGTCTCGTTGGTAGTGGCACAAATATCTTCAGATAACATCGTGATAAATGAGCTAGAAGACATCAGATTAAGGAAATAATTTCAAGGTGTCTTTTCTCTCCAGGTACCTTCTGTACCCTAGACAGAAATAAAGGAGACTATAGGCATTTGTGTGTTTATTGAACACATATTTAACTTGTGAATGCAAAAGATATTTTGTGTGTGATTTCAGATGAAGACCTAATGTAAATGGTGATAAGAAAGTTTAGTTGTGCTTTATTTACCTTAACTGCTTGTACTTTGTTTTTTCTCTCAGTGAATTTACAACTTTGATATCTCCCATAAAATAATTTTAAAAATAAAACTTGTAATAGATTTTAGCTCGCAATTACTATTGCAGGAAGCTATTGTGTACAATGATACAGTTATGGACTAATCAGCTGAGGCAGTTACTAATAGGCATCCAACAGTCCTGAACTATTTGCAGTGGAGGTGTTCTTTGTAATTTGATAAGGTGCTTCCAGGGTTAAAAGAGGGGGATGGTAGCCCTGAATTTTCAGACATACACCTATTAAGGTTTGACCTGCCTTCACTTTCACTTGTCCAAATTTTTTTTTCATTATTCTTCCCTATCAATGTTACTGAGAGAAAAGACCTTTGTAGTTTCAAGGACGGTGCTTATCTGGTGTGATTAGAATGCTTTCTACCTGTCATCACAACAGCAACAGTGTCACTCTTGCAAGGACCAACTGTATCCAAAATGCAAAAAGAATAAAACCTTTGTTTAGAACTAAGTTCTAAGTTTCATTAAGGGAAAAAAAAATGTGCAAACATTCAGTTGTTACAGATTTTGCTAAAATCATGCTCAGTATTTGACATTTTATCAAAAGCGAGTAGCTTTGCAGATGCGATGTAAGGTGTTGGAGAGAGGTATAAAAAAAAGATACTTAGTTCTCACTCTGCAAAATCAAGTACTGCAGAAGTATATCCCAGGTGCTATGCTTTTCCTTTAGCAAGTGGATTATATCAATTCACATCTGCAAGGTTAATTTCATGCGGAAAAGATCCCAAAAAAGACTCTGCTAACTAAGTCTTCAGATGAGTCAGAACAATTCTTTTCACTCCCCTCCTGGCTTATGGATTTCTGTACAATTAAAAACCAGACACTCTGAACTAAATCAAAGCTGAATCAGTTCTATAATAAACCTGCTGTTACAGACTCAGTGGGCTCCAGGGTCTAGTCCAAGGTCTTTAGATAAAATCCCAATGCCGGTGCTTTTTGTGTAGAGTGAGACATGGCAGGAAAAAACATTAGACCATCCAATTTGGACGAACATCTCAGTTGTTAAATGCAAGTAAAAGAAAGATAGAGTCATCATCTTGATTTCTTCCTCCGACAGAGAGAAACAAAGCCAGCAATAATGGAAAGAGAAAATTGTTTGTGAGTTGATATTCAGTACTGTAATCATTGATTTAGGTGATGACACACTATTGTGTGTCCTCAGTAATCTTTTCTGAATTAGAGTGCTTGAAAAACTGAGGGCAGTTTGAAGTTTGAAAAAAATGTTATTTTTTTAATGAAAAAGTTGTGGGTTTTTTTCCTTTTTTCTTTTTTTTTTTTTTTTTTTTCCTAATTGTTTAATTGTTTCTCCAACTTGCTGTGGCTTTTAACAGGGTGAATTTATTAACATATTACTGATCTGGAGACCAATAACGTATTGTGATGGGGTGTCCTTTAAATAAAAGAGATTAATTAATGTGCCATTAACTGTCTCTGTAAAAGCCAGCAGACATAAAAACCACTGTGAAGAAAAAAACATACCTCTCAGACACATAATTTGCAAAATATTGAAACTGTGGGTTTGTAACTTCAACTCAGTTGATATCATAGGGGAAAAACATTTATTGGGGTAGAAGAATCAGCATTAAGGAGAGGAAACTCTCACTAATTTTCAGATAAACTGAAGAGAAATCCATTAAAGTTTCCACAAGTTCCGGATACCTAAATGACGACAACAGTACAGATATCTCCTAGTTAGCAGATCAATAAGGATGTTTTGTAAATGTAATGTAAGGAACAGCACAGTCAAGCTGGGGCCTCACAACCAGGAAAGGCATCAGAGAAATCCCTTACCACAGTGAGAATAGGAGGCTGAGATGTGGTGTAGTTCGAGTTTGCAACTCGTGTTTTCATAGGATCATAACACAATTCAGGTCAGAAGGGACCTCTAGTCACTTGCTCTAACCCCCTACTCCTGTCTTGTTCTTTCTTTCTAGCTTTCTTTCCAACTTTGTAATTAAGGGTTTTACTTTTTGCTTGCCTCAAGTAAATTTGTTGTCTCTTTAAGCTCCTTCCACACTGCAAAGATGGGGCAGTAAGTGGCAGAGCACAGAGTGCAGTTCCCGTCCATGTTGGGAAACATCAGGTTACTCAGTGTTACACCCTTGTGTCTGTTGCTGGGGCATATCATGTCCGGACTAATTTCATAGCATCATCTCTTTTTTCACATTTATTTTCAACAAAACCTATGAAATCTCTTCTGCATTGTGTAATTTTCTTCCTTCAGCTAAAATGGCAGAAAAAATAATGCTTTATGAGAAAGTATTGCAATAGTTGTCACTTCCTTGGCTTTCAGAATTGTGTGATTACAGCTAAGCATTTTGCCAAAGCTCATCTATTTTTGTTTTGATCTTCTTTTATTGAATGCTTGTTTCCTACTACATATCTCCATGCTCATCCCTTGTAATTCAAGCCCAATCTTATTCATTAGCTAATGCTGACTGTCTAATCTCTTCACTCAGAGATGCGAAAATTATGGCACAGTGTTCCAGAAGTAACTACACATGGGATAAAAACAGTTACCATTTATCAGCTTTAGATTTGCAACTTTGTTTCCCAGGATGACCCTATTTCTTGTATTATGAAAGTCCAACTCACACAGTGCATGATTCACATTCTGTGATTTGTGATCGCTTTATATATAGATACCCCACGTCCTCTTATTCATCAGCTTTATAAAGCCAAGCGCTGAAATCCTGACCTGACTGAACTCAGCTGGAGTTTTGACATTGCCTTCAATGCAGCTGGGGTTCTACCTAAAACATTTATATCCTTTGAATGAAGAGACTTTGGTCATTTGTTTTTGGAGAGGGAGGAAGAGCACTGAGACACAGGGTGATGGTATTTATGTTTTCATTAGATATATCTCTTCCATTTGTGAGATATAACAGTCAATAGGATCACAGAGAATATCAAGATGAAGTAATCAGAATTTGGCAGTGTGGGAGTTGGTTGGCTGAAATCTGCATAAGCATTTATTTTGTCAGTGTGTGTAAAGACCTGGACTTAAGAGACCTCATCAACTCATCTTCCCAGCAATAAGCATAAATAAGTCACAAAGCAAATATAATTCTGGAATCTATTAAAGAAAAGCCAGACCTGGTTAATCAAAGTTTTAAATCGATTAAAGGTGAAACAAAATTATCCAGAGGTCTAATTTTATCTTGAAATGAATGTAATTTCCATTCCCCATTCATTGCTTTATGTCCTATGACTGATGGATCACTTCCTTCTCTCCCAGTGACTGTGAACACAAACAGGAGCCACTTTCATGCTGGCTTGCTGTTAGGGAGTTTTCTCGTATCTCTCTCAGTACCCTTTGTGTGCTAAACTCCACTGCAGAGGCAGTGAAATGTGTATAGGGTGTCAGAGATGGAAAAAAAAGTGCAGCTTTATTCTTCGGATGTAGGAAGTGCAAACCTAAGCCTAACAGGAACCAGCAGTGTTGGCTGCATGCTCAGCACATGAGACTTGGCCAGTGCTAAAATCGGCAGCATCACTGGCATCACACTGTAAAATGCCGTGCTGGAACATGCTAACAGGGGAACCATTACTGTTGCATTGCCTCTTTGCTGACAGAAAAATTGCTGCTTGGCCAGTCCTGTGAGTGATTCCCTATTTCCACTCTCTTTTGCAATTTCCCTTTTCAGTTTTTAAGCCTATCGAAGAATATACTGAGCCTGAAGCCATGGCTCTGTTGTTGTGCTGACAAATAAAGTTGCATATGACAGTAGTAAACAGATGTCAAAATTGAGCGTTGGAATGAATCCGGAGAAATATTTTTTCAATATTTCTTCCTTCAATTTCCCAAACACAGTCTGGGGAGTTACGTCTTGACTGATTAAGAAATGAGCAGCATTCAGTATGAGGTAAGCAAGCTGCCAGCAGATCCCTGAGCTCAGCAGGCTGGTCTCTATTCCTCCATCAATTTTGTTAAATTATATTTCTCTGTGGCTCTGTCACTCATCCCATGCTCTCACCCCACTCTATTCCATTTCACTCACATTACTTTTGACAGTCTCTTGAACCACAGACATGTGTAACAAACACTGCACCAGCTTTATTAAACTTAGCTACATGTTGTGCCTCTGAAATACTGTTTTCCTTATATTATACTGAGGAATGAAAGTTCACAGCTATAAAACAGGTTTTTCTAACCTCCCTTGAGGGCCAAGACAGTAATATGCTTCACAAAGCATGTTCCCATTGTGCCTTGCAGAATCCAAGAAACCCTGAAGAGGCAACAAGGTCCCTTCTTCTCTCTCAGAGATGGTGCCAGTGGAGGTTCAGATGGACTCTTTGCTCTGCCCTCAACAGGGGACAACATGGAAATAAAAACACTTGAAAATGCCTGTCCTCCAGCTTTCTGCAACCATGTCATGACTAGTTGTTCCTGCTCTGGAGGTGAAAAGTTATACATGCAAGATTTCCAACATCTTTTGAAGGTCACACAGCAGCCTAGTGAATACCATCCAGATTTTTAGGCTCCTATGCTTCTGGCAATAGGTCATCAGATAATGTTTGGTTCTGTGTTACTATTTACTGCTTGAGAGACACATCTTAGCACAGAAAATTAAGCAATTATTTTTCAGTGCAATATAATCTCTTCAGACTTCTTAGAAAGAAAAAGTCATTAAAGATGCAATAAAAAATAGAAAATGTTTCTCAGAAAGGGCTGAGAATTTGAGATTTTTGGACAACAAAAATATCAACCAGATAATCAACTCCTCTTAGCAATTTAGAAGTATTTTCTGCCAGACCCTAAAAATGACAGATGTTTTTGAATTATTCTTTAGGTGTTTGGTATAGAATTCTAACCTGGGACATAAGCTCTCTTTTTGGTGAATGGGAAAAGATACCTCCAGACAGAAGACAAGCTGAATGAAAAAATAGAAAGCAAAAGCCCAAAGGGAATACTAAAAACTTGGTTAAGTCAAATAAGGAAGATATTTTCCTGCACTCAGGTGCAGAATTCTCATGCTAAGATAAATGTCTGTCAAAAAAAAAAAAAAAAGAAGAAAAAGAAAAACAGAACCCACTCTAACACACTTATTTAGACTGTATATACTTAGAACTTACAAATTATGCAGGACACTTATATTCTACATACTAAAAAGGAAACAAGCCGCTATTTTTCATCTCTTCTGTCATCAGGCTTTAGCAGAAGATGGATGCTACACTCCTCTCTCAACTTGAAACTATTCTACTGGCCAGTGACTGTAAAAGTCACCAGATAAGATATGTAAAATTGTGGGACTGGGGACTGGCTTTTGGTACTACGTGTTTCTTGAATGACTGTCTGAACTGTTAGGACAGAAAGTCACACCTTTCTCTGAAAGCCAGGCCAATTCACCTCCTCAGGTGGAGATACCACCCACTTGCATGTGAATCCCAGTCCTATGTGTATGTGCAACGGGGTGTGGGGTGCTCTGGCAGCAGCTCAGAGACTGATGACCTGGTGGGCCATGGTGGAGAGCCCCTTCTCTGCAGCTCCAGAGCAGGATAAGGTGTGGGATCTGAGCACACAGCCTCTCAATCCTCTCAGCAAAGGTGATACCACAAGTAACTAGAAACAGACCTTTGGGTGGTTGGTTAAAGAGTTCAGCAGTTTGGTTTGACTGTTGAAGTCAAAATGTTTATCTTAATCCAGGTACCTTCAGTGTCCAGTAGCAGCTGAATAAGACATTTTCAGGATCAGTTTTAGAGCCTAATTCAATTTCAGCTGAAATCCCCTATTGGTCCTGATCCCTTGTGTATGTTACTGCTGCTTCTTTTGTTCTCTGTGCTGTTCGAGAAAACTCCTTTTGTGCCTCTGCATTTTAGGAAGACACAAAGTATTTGTCACAGCTTATAACCATTGTAAAGGCTTGTATCAAAGCCCTGCAGTTAGTTAGAGGTCTTTTTATTGATTTCAGAAAACCAAATTAAAATGCTTATCCTTTAGTGATTTTTAATCACAATTCAGCCCTTTCCCCTAATGTTTTTCTGACTAACATTACATGTAAAACTGAGATGATACCTTCAGAGCTTCTAAGAAGCCAATACTTTCCTGCTACCTGCAGTGCTTGAACAGCTTCTGTACTGATATATTTCCCTTCCTATTTAAATCAGGATTCAGGCATAAACATTTTTTAATATCTAACTTCTAGCTACCTGGCCCTCCTACAGTGGAAGCGTGTGCACTTTTTATAGGAAGATGTGCATATTTCATCCATCTTGCTGATGAAGAGGGGTGAGAGCATTGGGTGAGCATACGGTGAGTCTTCAGAAGTTACTGCAGTCAGACATCTCTGCTCCCAGCTGCAGACTCTGTCCAGGAGAGCTTTCAGTTAAAGGTGGGTGTCAAAGACACCAGGGAGAGGGAGCAGGAGGAAAGGACCCTAATCCTCTCTCTGGGATATATTTCACATTAATAGTGGATGAAAAACAAGAAATAGTAATAACTATGGGAGTGTGACCTGTGTGCAAGACTCAGCCTTACCATCTAAGAGCTCTAACCACTAATTCACTGATTTGTATTCCTTGTGTCTTTTTCCTTTAAGCCCTAAGTACACTTTTGAGTCTGGCTTTTAGATATCTAAGACATACTTAGTAACAGAACAGCTATTTGAGGGGTTAAAATGATAATTGTTTTGACCTATATCCCAGTGATAGTGGTAGTTATTCAGAAACCACTGCAATAAGTGGCTAAATCAATTTGTACTTTTGATGTATGCCTGATGAGCATAGCCGTTATCTTTGACCTTGGCATCACTGAAAGCATGACAGACCTCAGAGGTTTTCAGACATATGTTAGCTTGAAATTATTACTGTAGTGACCTCTATTTCCAATAATGAAGTATATTTACTGCATGCTATAATATCAGTGAATTTTTACATTATATTCTTCATCAGTTACAGCTAGCTCTTGCTAATTCTACTGTGCATTTCCCTTGACTACATTCTGTGTTAAATCAGTTACTACATTAAGAATTATAACTATACCTGCTGCATATAATATACTCATATTTTACAATGAGGAATTGAATATGGCCAGACCACGGTCTGTTATACTTTGTTTTCATTGTTTTGTTCTCAAAAGCAATATTGACTGTTTTTACTTCAATGCAGTAATCTGTGTTGTTATAATAAAGAAACATTTATCAGCCCTCCAATATGAAATGCTATTGTTTGCATCATTTAAAATGTTGGAGAAGTCTTAAAGGTATTTCCTGTAAGTTTAGAGACTAAAGCAGCCTTCAGAAAACAAAATTAAAGTAAATTGTATTTGTTTTAGTCAAATTAACACAATAGGGTTTTTTACAGTCTGAAACAAAACAGACTAATGGAATTGTCTGTAAAGAAGTGTCCTCTCTTATGCCATAAAGTTATAATTTATAAAGAAGATCAGTTTTCTAGCTGATAGAAAATCATGGCTAATGGCTGTCTTTTGCTGTTATTAAAGATTTGTTGGTTATTCTCATAATTTGAATATCACATAATTTCAGAAAATAATTCTTATGCTTTGGAACTGTACATCAGGGTTCTCCACACTGTTTGGTTGTCTAAAAAATATAATTTAACCACGTTGATGGATCTGCCTGAGAACTAAAAAAATTTCTCCCCCCCGCCTTTGACCGTAATACATTACAGTGTGACTCAGTATGTTAAATGTTTCCATCTGAATGCTCATCTAGGCTGTCCTCAATTCCTTTTCAGTAGTTTCAAGAACATGCTTTTAAATCCTTCCATGTACTAATCCTATTACAATAACATCTGAAACAATCATTCAAATTTGCAAAGGTTTCAGGAGGAAGCAGCAAACTGGCTGGGTACTGCTGTACTGTCAAAATGCCTTCTGTCTGACAGTGAAAATCCTCAGACTGTTCCCTGGTCCAGGTTTTTACACAACGTGTCTTCCACTTTCCTGCCAAGAAAAAATGTCAGAAACATCACCTGATATGAGAAGTGTCTCTTGTAAGACTAATCAAGTCCAAAGAAGGGCAACACAGCTGGTGAACAGTCTGGAGCACACGTCTTGTGAGAAGCAGCTGAGGTAACTGGGACTGTTTAGCCTGGAGAAAAGGAGGCTGAGGGGAGACCTTATTGCTGTGTACAATGATCTGAAAAGAGGTTGTAGCATGGAGGGTGTTCATTTCTTCTCCCAAGTAACAAGTGATAGGACAAGAAGAAATGGCTTCAAGTTGCACCAGGGGAGGTTTAGATTGGATATTAGGAAAAATTTCTTCATGGAAAGGGTTGTCAGGCATTGGAACAGGCTACCCAGGGCAGTGGTTGAATCACCACCCCTGGAGGTGTTTAAAAGACATGTAGATGTGGTGCTTAAGGTCATGGTTTATTTGTAGGCTTGGCAGTGCTAGGTTTAAAGTTGGACTTTTCCAAACTGATTGATTCTAAGTGGGAGAGCCTGGATGATTGAATTAGGTTAATGAGACTAGGAGTTTATCAACACAATGCACATACAATTCTCTACTAGACAGAGAACTGTCTAAGTAGGAAAAGATGTGACAATATTAGGAAAAAGAATCTGTGGTTCAACAGGTCACTTGCCTCCAATCCAGCATCCACACCACACCACCAAAGAAGGATTACTTACAGTGATGGGCAAGAAGGAAAAGTCATTTGCCCCCGAAGAGATTTATGGCTACTGTGTATAATGTAAATAATGGTAATGGTTTGCTAGTCTCCCTTTAATGGATGGATACATTCACGTGCTCCCTGCCAGGAGCTCAGACCTGTTACAGTATGAAGAATTACCAAGGCTCACTCTGACTGCCACATTGTGGCATGGATGACACTTGAGCAGAGGTGACAACAGGCTCTCAGCATGAGGGAAAAGGAGCCAAGGATCTGTGTGTGACACAATCTTCCATCCCAGCACAACAGCCACATAGGGACAGAGCCATAAAAACAGCTGCAGAGGTAGTGGCTGCTTGGAAAGGTTTTTGGTTTTTTCCTTCGTCATACACCGGTGTCTCAAGAAGGAAACTGTTCCATAGGAATTCAGTCTCTTCACACAGAAGGGAGAAGAAAAGGTCTCATGCCTGGATTTTCTCACTAAATGAGGAGAGATAGAATGAGGACTGATTGCAGCTCATGTCAAATTCAGAGGCAAGTCACCTGGATAAATCCCTGAAAATCTGATGAAGTGTAGCAAGGAAAGCAAAGAGGTCAATCTACTGAACATTTTATATGCACCAACAGTGAAAAAAAGAACTATGCAAGCAAACAAATAGAAACAAAAATGTGTTTATTTAATCAAAATTATTGCAGCAACAAAGCTATCATCAGATCATTTTGATAACAAGTGCTGATGAATAATAATGCTACTTATTAAGGAATAGAAAGAAGAGGTAGAATTTTGTATATCAAGGGTGTGTATATGCACTTGCCCTGAGTCAAAACTATAATGATAATTAGACTCCTCAGACCTCCACACAATGACAGAAGGAAAAAATCCAATAGTATTGCTGTCTGGTATGGTCTTTTGCTGACCTCTAAAACAGCAAGATCAGGTGGAAGAAGCTTCTAGAAAAGAACAAAAAAGAAAAAAGCGTTAGCACACTCACCTGAGGGATGGGCTTCCATGTTAATGGCAGGTTTCTAACACCTGATCCACTGAAGAAAAGGAAGACTATACAACAGGCAAGTAGGACATGGCTAAGCATCTTTAGATCCAAGAAATTAAGACAGCACCTGAAGAACAGCGGCTTCTTCAGCCCTGAACAACTTCTGAAAAGTGGCATTGTGGGAGACAGTAATCATAACAGCATGCAATGTCTTTACTAGAATATAAAAGAGACCAAACAACAGGATAGACCTAAAAGCTGCTGAAATCAATGTAACTTCAATTCTTAAAGAAACATTAGAGAAAGAAAACAAACAAACAAACAAACAAAAAACACAACAACAACAAAAAAACTGAAAAAGTCTGCTTATGATCTAAAAGATACAAAAATGATAAGCAATAGTCAGCATGGGGTTGTCAAAAAGAAAATCTGTTGAACCCATTCAATTTCTGTGACACAGCAAACATGGGAGTTAGGTAAAAGGAGACAATTTGAATTGTATAGGACTTCTGACCCTGTCTAACCGGTTATTCACTTGACTTCCTCCAAAATTACACTCATGATTAGCTTATCACAAAAAAGGATAGGGAATTGGAGAAAAAAAAAATCAAGAGGTTGAAGGTTAAAGGATTAATTAAGTACTATATGGGAGTTTTGTGGGTTCCATAATCTTAAATATTTTCATTAGGGACCTCAGCAAAAGACTATGCATTAAATGTGCAAGTGTATGGGGATATAGTGGAAGATTTGGCGAGGAGGTTAGTTAAATGTAAATACGCTCAAGTGACTTGCACCTGTCTGTAGGAACAGCACACACATCACACTAATTGTCTTACTGACCTTGTGTGCTTGATGAGTAGAACCTCTGTGTTAGATAACACAGGCCTGGGAGAAACTCGAGGCACCTTATCACTGTGTCTGAGATTCCTGCTTTGTTGTGAGAAAGAGCGGGAGGCTGCGCCTGCCTGAAGCCTTGAAATACAGGCGAGCTCAGCAGGCCCAGCGATCTTCCAGCAGGGCTGAACTGACCAGCGTCTGTGTCCCTGTTTGTGTCACCTCTGCCTGGGAGCTTAGGTGTGGCTTCGGAGATCCCCCAGTAGAGAGGTAACTAAAATAAAACTTGCTCTTTGCAAATGCATCCGTGGCCTCTGGCTCTTCTTGCGATGTGCCTGCGTATGTGCACACAGCAAGAAGTGGTGAGGGGCTATAAATTTACTCTGAGAGGAAGAGGAGAATTAAACATCTTGACAAATGGGGAAAACTGTCAAAAACACAAAAAAATGAAGAATACCAGTCCTAGACAGGAAACAGTGACAATCAAAAACCAGTTACATGAAACAAGTAGTATCAGTGCAAATAAGAATTTGGGTAATGATTGTTTACAAATCAATCCTAATTAAATAGTGTTAATAATGGAATACTGAAAGATAAAAATGGGCTTGTTTAAAGTGAATCACAAGAAGTAATCATTCTGCTCTACTCAGCACTGATATGGCCTCCTCAGGGCTGCTGTTTTCCACTATGAATGTTACACGTCAAAAAGATGAGCCCATAGGAATTATCAGAGAGACAATAAATGTGGAAAGATGAAAATGTGATTTGGTTTGTAAGAGAAAAAAAAACTGTGGGGGAAATGATGATGAGCTTAAAAAGCTGCTAAAACGCCAAGAAGGGAATAAAGTTTTTTCATGTCTACTGTGAATGAGACAAGTAGTATGGATGAGAATTGCTGCAATGGAGGTGTACATCAGGCAGGCGGAAAAACCTCTGAGGGAAAGACAAGTCATTATTGGAGTAGATTGCTTAGGCATAATGTGGAACATCTTCTGCTGCAGGATCTGACCCAGGATCGGTCAGGAATAGTTTAGATACAGCCAGTCTTGCCTCAAATGGGGAGGAAAAATGAGATGGACTTTCTGATTCCCAGGTTATGTTCTGTCATTCTGAGCAAAATTTTATTAAAAAAAAAAAAAAGAGTGCAAAAGTTAATACCACTAGGCTACATTGGATAACTAGTGTCATAGGAAATACTCATTTCCTACACTGTTTTTCCACTAAGATTGTGCACTTTACAGATATTTTATTTATGGTTTCAAATCTAGCATTTTTTCCTGGGTCTCTGGCACATATTCCCAGCTGCTCAGTTCTGTCTTTTTTAGCTCAGACCAGCTTGTACTTCTGAAAGCTTGATAACATTTCTTGTGCAGTACAACATGGTGCTTGTACTGTGTGACTAACAAATCATACTGCCAACACAAATGTTCTCAAAAAGTCTTTTACTTTAATTAAACATCTCTGAGGTCTAAAGTAATACTGTCCGTTCCTATCAGTCCCATTCTAATTTGTTCCTGCACTGGGCTAAGACCATCTATGATTCCCTCATTTTGACATCATATTTTGGTTTATTTACTGGAATTGCGTGTAGGTTGGGATGAGCTGTAAGTTCTGTGTGCCTAAAGGATCATGAGGAAGTATGGACATTCAGCTGGAAACATATTATTTTCTTATCTTAATTGCATGCTGACAGCTACTGCTTTGTGAATGTGAATTCTGTTTCTGTACCTCTAATGTGTTTGTCCTGATGGCAATTTCATTACAGCAACAAAGAACTTCATGCATTTTCTTTTTAAATTAAGAAGAATAATGTTCCATCTTTGTTCAAAACCTTTAGACTATTATTCACTGACATAATTTGACTTATGTTTCATTCTGCAGGAAATGGTATAATCCAAGCTAATGAAGTTTTCCAATTCACATTTTATTCAAAAGAATAATGCAGCTTCAATAGTTATTAGGAAAAAAAAGAAAAAAGAAAAAATCAAAACAAAACGACAACAACAACAACAAAAACAAAACCGGAGTTTTCATGTGAATGTTTGTTTTTCTCTTAGCCACAGGAAATACATAATGGAAGATCACTTAATTATCCCATATGCTGGTTTTTAATGTCCTTAATGGACCTGGCAGATTGCCTAAAGTAGCATCTTGTTTCTGCCAGGGAATTGTACAGGTGCCTTGGGAAGAAGCATAAGAAACAGGGTATGTAGAGAATGAATTCTCATTAACATATTTTCTTCTTTTATTAATTTTATGTTGCAGTTACATTTAGAAATACTTATTTTTAAAATCGTTGAAAAATACATTCTTTCTGAACTAAAAATGTATTTGTTACTTTGTAGTAGGGGAAAGAAAAAAAAGAGAAAGGCCCTCATTAATACACTTATCTTTTATATTACTTATTACTGGAAAGGGGAGGAATACCATCTGCATCAAAGTCATATTCCCCAATTTAAGATCAGAGAGAGCAAAAGTTTTCTCTTTTTGTGCTTTTAATATAGATAGGGGTGACCAATCCCTAGCCCTCTGGCCAAGACCAGGACAATGTTTGGTCATGTTGCTGACTGTTGAGGCACCTCTCAGAGGACAAAGAGGACAACAGCCCTTTGCTCTTTTGGGAGGTGGGCAGAGCAGGTGCCCAGCCTGGCTAGGCACACAGAGCACAGCTTCAGAGCATGCAGAGCCCACCTTCTCCCTGTCCCTGCAACAGGAGCCACCATCTGAGGGGAGGAAAAAAGGGCTGATGTCTCGCACACACTCCGGGCAGCTGTGCATATTTTATTTTTGCAATTATAGCCTTTGTACTTGCCATGAACTGTCTTGCAGGACACTGATTTTGAGATTATTTAAAAGGAGAATATTCTCACATTACCCAGTAGTATTTTTCAGGGTAGCAAAGTATGCCAGGATGCTCAGATTAGCTCTAGGAGCTCTTTGCAACAGGGGGCTGTGTGAAAGAGGAGTCCTCTGCCCCATTACATTAATGATTGTAATACAGGAATTAATTTTAATAAATGCCATTGCTCACAGTACAATCAGCAATTCAGTTCAGTGGTGCACTCCACATTTGGACTTTCTTCAGAGAGAGTGATGGGCAGCTACATGGTGAATGCTGAACTAAGGATGCTGGGGAAAAAAAACCCAACAAGAAGAGTAGCTGTATGGAAATGGTTTAACAGAGCTTTCAAAAGGGACACTGTGACTGAAACTGGCCTGTATCAAAAATAGTCTGGTCAGCAGGACAAGGGAAGTGATCCTTCCCCTGTACTCTGCATTGGTGAGGCCACACCTGGAGTATTGTGGTCAGTTCTGGGCCCCTCAGTCCAGGAAAGATATTGAGGTGCTGGAGCGGGTCCAGAGAAGAGCAACAAGACTGGTGAAGGGACTTGAGCACATGACCTATGGGGAGAGGCTGAGGGAGCTGGGGTTGTTCAGTCTGGAGAAGAGGGGGCTTAGAGGTGACCTCATCACTATAACTACCTGAAAGGAAGTTCTAGCCAGGTGGGAACTGGTCTCTTCTCCCAGGCAGTTAGCAATAGGACAAGGGGACATGGGCTTAAACTCTGCCAGGGGAAGTTTAGGCTGCATGTTAGGAAGAAGTTCTTTACGGAGAGAGTGATCAGGCATTGGAATGGTCTACCCAGGGAGGTGGTGGACTCACCGTCCCTAGAGATTTTTAAACTGAGATTGGACATGGCACTTAGTGCCATGATCTAGTAAATGGGCTGAAGTTGGACCAAGGGTTGGACTTGATGATCTCTGAGGTCTTTTCCAACCTAGCCAATTCTGTGATTCTGTGATTCTGTGAAACTGTACATGACTTGAAAAACCAAATGACATTTGAGAGAAGTCTACCGAACATAACTTTGTTCAGTTTACTAAAATAACTCTGGGATTTTTCTGCAAATGCCTACCTGGTGATTGAAACAATACAATGAGAATGAACAAGGCAGCTGATTGGGCTTAACCCAGCAACAGGCCTCTGTCCACAGAATTACTGCACTATGATTCATTATTTAAATGCAAATGCTAGCATGTCAGGTAGCACCTCAGTGAACTGTGTCTCACCCATATGCTCTTTCTTCAGAAACCTGCAAAACTCTTAATGCAGATGTGCTGGTTGTGAGCAACAGAATTAAGGACTTCTGATTTCTTTGATTTTTTTTTTTTTCTCTTAATTCCTCTTGTTAAAGGATATGTGAGGTCCAGCAAGTGTTCAGTTAGACATCTTGAGGTATTTTCAATACTGCTGCCCCAGTGTGGCTTATCCCTTCTGCAATAAGGGGTGCTTCAACCCTAGCAGGGAGGCAAATAAGTTCTGCCTGTGCCTGGATTAGGTTCCTATGCATTTTACTAAAATCCCTGTCAGTCGTCTACCCTTGAATCACGCTACAGCTGTAATAAGTTATTAAGGAAAGAGTTGAACTGCCTCTTTAGAAAACAGGGGTGAAAATCAGCAACAGGAGAAAGGTGTTTTAGAGAAGTACGAGCTATTTAAGAAAACACAACACTAATAATGGTAAAGCTCAAAGATCCATGATAAGGCTTATTCTCCTTCTAGTTGCCAGATCAGTTCCAGGGGTGTTCTACTGAGTGTACTCTTCTGTATCAATACAGTAGAATCATCCATTCTCTACCAAACTTCTGCATGAAAGGACATGAGCCACTTTTATTCACTTTTTCCTTCATTTTTAAAAAACATACGTATTTCAGTACCTTATGAAGATTAATTCATTAATAATTTTAAATATCTCCAAGATATTCTGAAGGTTATATAATTGACATTTGTTAATTTGATGCATTTAATTAGTCAGAATTAAGAAATTCACTTGGGATTATTGAATACTTGGATAGTCAACTATACATCTGAAAATATCAGTTAATAAATTCTCAAAAATATATATACATAAATATATATATCTCTCTAAATATTCCTCCCAGACACATTACCATTATCAGAGACACAATCTGTCTGAATCAATCCAGCTGTTCTCATGAAACATGTTCTCATGGTTGAGGACTTTCGATTTATGTCCTTAACAAGACATTTTGAAAGTTAAAGGATATACTTCTTAATGAGATGCTTAGCGGTTTTGGCAATCCCCTGTTTCATGAATTCTGATGAATATTTCATATGTATGAATTGTAACAGTTTGATGTAAGACAAACCTCAAGTTTCAAATTTTTATTACTAAAATATATATTAAAAAGAAACATCTCTCTCTCTTTACTAGACGTCAGAGCTGTTGAATTTATACAGGTTACAATATTCTTTTCTTACGTTGTTTAAAGTGAGAGTAGTGAGAAAAACTATGCTTAGTTGGATGGTAGCAGAATCATTCAGACCTCTAATACTGCTTTCAGATAAACCAGGACTGTTACTGTGAGCAAGGATTGTAACTAGGGATGAATTTGAAGAATTATAATTTATTTTTATATACAGGAAACCAAAGTGCAGAAAAATGCAGAAACTTCCTCAGGGTAACAGATGAACTCCAAGATTTTTGGTTTGATAACTGGACTATATATTTAACTTCTAAACTGAAATGTAACTAATTTTGCCAGTTGTCATGCAATAATTTTATTGCATTGAGAAGGGAATGAAACTCCCATCTCTATGTGATTAATATGTTTTCAGAGGAAACTGTGAACCAGATATGATCATGGTGATTAAAAAAGACATTTTCTATTCAAGTAAGAAGCCTTCTGCTAAGGACAAGCACGTAAGAGTTCCTAATAGTGATGTGTCACTTTTAATTGGTCTTGGCGAAAGAGTGATGTGACACCACCGAAAACAGGAAAGGACATAAAAAATGAATTCCTGTTTACTCAATCTGTTAGTACTACAATAAGTGGAAATACCAATAACTGTTGACAGCAGTGAACTTCAAATTGCCACAGCATACTATAATATTTCCTAATGAATACACCAAATTAACTAATGTTCAGAATACTATCTTTACTGAATCTAACAAATAAATACGAATATAATAAATGCACAGATTAAATTTACTCTTTGTAAAGGGATTGTAAAGCTCACATAACTACAGTGAAAGAGTTTGATATATGTGGTCTGTATGTAGAAGAAAAATCCATGAAACTGACAGAAAACCCTTCTTTTTAATTTATTTATGATTTACATCAATCTCAAGATTCTTTGAGGTCTGACAATAATCTAACCATAGGATTTAGCAAGACACTTCTCTTAAAGAATGCAATGGGTGAATGCTGCTTTTACTTTGAAATATGACATTGACTATTGTTTTCCTGTTACAACTAGATTGAGTTCAATCTACAGTCAAGCTAAATAAAGCCCCACAAAGCAGTGACATTTTAAAGGATACACATCTAAAGAAACTAATGAATGAGGTGACGCCATTCTTTCAGTTCCATTCAGTTCAGACAGAATTACAGCCAGCCTGGCTGAACTGCGAATGAAAATTATTGCCTTTCTAAAAATAGAAATCCCAGCTTGAAATCTAATACCTGGGCCTCTGTGGAGCCTAAAGAGAATGGAAATGTAGCAATAAGTAGTTTTTGGAATTACATCACTGCATTATCATGTTTGCTGATATTCAATAAGCCTATATTAGCCCTTTTGAAGGACTCTCTATGATAAGGAGCTTTCTGTTAAAAAGAGAAAAAAGAAAAACGAAGTTAAATCCCTGTGTCCTGTTACCATTGTGGGAATTGCATGCGTGGGGTTTAAAATAAGAAATTGCAAAAATATCAAAGTGCTACAGTAGGCTCAGAAAACATTACTCTTTATTTTTAACTTATTCCATACAATTTATATTGTCGGAGGTTTCATTTCACCTGGAAAAGGAGATCCTGTGTGAAGATATTATTTCTGAATGGTTATAACCTTAAACAACATATTTTTGCTTCAGGCTCATATATTGAATGCTTCCAGCCCCTTAGATCTCAAACAGGACCTAATGAACAGTTGTGGATTCAGCACACACATTCGTTTTCTCTCCCAGCCTCACGCAGCATGGAGTATAGTACACTATAGTACACTATTTCTACATGTGTGTTGAAATCAATCTGAGTCCTTCTGAGGACAAGAATTAGTAAAAGCAGACACAATCTTGGTTTTAAGAAGTAAGTTGGATGGCGATAGTAAAGAAGTGGAGGAATCTAAGACATACCAGTTAACTGTGCCCAGGAAAGTGAGAATAAACAGAAAGAGTGTGCTCTGTGTGCAGCTGGTAAACAAGGATGATATATAATCCCCAAAGTGTTGTACAATTGCCTCTAGGTGTTGCACTGCACAATACTGTTCAAAGCACTGATCACATTTCCTTTATTGTCCCTCATTTTAATCAGTCCTACATACTCCTCCACATGTGAACACACAACACGTAATTACCTGATGTCTGCAGTAGAAGGTGTTTTTGTTCAGGTGTATCACAAGAGATTTGGGAGGTGAACTCACCTAACTGACCTTGGGACAACTCTATGGAAGTTTCTGACATGAATACAAGAATCTGTATATAAATTAATACACAAAATTGTGTACCTTGAAGCTTAAATCAGGCCCTTAATTATAAGCTTGATATTGTATATCAATTTGTTTATATCAAAAGAAAACACAGTGTGAAGTGCAAAGTAAATAAAGTGCGAAGAAAAAAGAGTGATGTCCCGTGGTAGTTCTAGTGGATAAAGGACTGCATGACCTTATCAGGCAGGTAGGTGCTATTTTTTTGTGTCTTTTAGAAAGCAAAGGCTGTCTTAAGAGGAATGAAATATTGATTTTAAGTTCTACCTAGACTCCACTAATATGCTATTTTAAGTCATATTATGTCTGTAAATAGTGGAGTGTTTTGAACACAAATCAGTTTTCTAATACCCACAAGTGGGATTTTCATAAGCACCCAGAAATAATTCACCTAACTTCCTTCTGCATCTACAGAACTTGACTTGCAGCTTTTTTAAGCATTTCCAAAAGCCTTACCCGCATGTTTGGTATTGAGTACATCAATGATGGCTAAGTTTGCTGCTGAATACAGCAGCAATAGAAACAACATTGTGAAAAACAGACAATCGATAACTCGCAGAGCATTTCTGTGTCTATTACCTTTTTCTACACTGCCAGATACACTAACCCTCAAACTCCAGAAGCTGCTTTAACACAAAAGGCCTGGAGCTGAGGCTGGCACAAAATACATGAAATGGGGGCCCAGCATTTACATCTCAAAGGTACAGCCCAGCCAGGGCCAGGTCCTCCTGTCTCGGCCCTGAGCAAAGACAGTGCTTCATCCTACTCTGTTTGGGTGAGTGATACTCTTGGAAACCAAAATAAATTAAAGAAACCACTGATGACGTGTTTACCGCACTCTTTGAATGATCCAAAGTTCTCCTTAATCTCTGACAATTCTGTCCAGTTACCTGATGCTGGGAGTGGAGAGGGGATTACAGGTGGGCAGGTCAGCCTGGGGGAGGCTTATGTACACCCAGAGAAGCCTATTAAAGAAGGAGAAAAACCAGCATCAACTTCAGTGTGACAAAATTTATTTTGGAAGAGAAGATATCTTTAAAACTAATTTAACAGGTGATGCATCCTGGTCTTCTGGCTTTTTTCCATGGGCAAAAGTAGTACTCTCTACAATATTTTTTAACACATTCAATAGTGACCTTATGCAAAGATCATAGATCTCTTACATACAAATAACCACTGATAGCAAAACTGAAAGGTTAAGCAGACACTAAAGGACATTTGCCCAGTGAAGGTTCAGGAACATTTTTATTTTTCAGCAGTAAAAATTTGGCATTACTTGTACCATACTGTAATAGTGGTACTGTGTTTTCTGAGGAGTTACATCATACTTGAAAAATATTACATACATATGGAAATTTCCTGTACTCTGCTGTATTGGAAAGGAAATGTAAAGGTGAAGGAAATATTTCCCCTTCCACCCCAAAAAAGGCATAAATAAAGGCATTAGCTTCCTTGATCATATAAACACACACGTTTACAGCATTCCCCTTGAAATAGCTTTCACAGGTATAGATGTACACAGGCCTACACAGATGGTTACACCTCATTCTGACACAGTTTGACCCCTCTGAGTAAAGACAACTACTATTGACCAGGCTGGTACTGCTCTAAAGCCATAGCATGATGAAATCCTGAATGCTGCCACAGGCCACACAACTTCAGAGCAACATGAGCACTGAGTAGCACTGACCAAAAGTGTTCCAAGAGTTTGAAGAATAAATAAAAATAAAAGACAGTGCCTTTTCCCAGTACAGCTAAGTCTGCAGTCAGGACATCGGTCTCATTAAAACCTGGTGCTTGGTTTAACCCAAGCTAGCAATACAACCACGATAACCGCTCACTCATCCCCCCTCCCCACCCTCTAAATAACAGAGCAAATTGAAAGGAAAGGAAGAAACTTGGATTGATATAGACACAGTTTAATAAAATAACAAAATACTAACACACTACTAGTAAATATAGATCTATAAATTAGAAATAGAATATAAAATAAAATATACTCATTGAAATTCCTCATGAACTTCATCCATACTGAGCAACCAGCCCCAGGAAGCAGCACCTGGTCCTGAACAGCTGATCCCAAAGAAAGAAAAAAAGATACAGGAAGAAGTGATTATGTGGTTTGATCTTGTTTAGTCAGTGTTCCCAGCAAAGCAAATTCACCTTTTGTCTGTAGATACCTTCATGGTCTTTAGACTAACTGAGCAACTTGCCTTTAGAATGAAAACATTATTCTCTTCCCTGAGATTTATCCATCTAAGAACACCTGGACCACCTGAATCACCTGTCAATGGGATTTAGCTCTGCTTCAGGACAACTCTAGCCCACATAAAGAGCTAATGGAGAAAAAAATCTCACTGTATTTATCCAGACACAGAGACCCATGTGTTCACAGCCGCACACATGTACTGTAGCTATTGTCATGTCTGTTTAGTATGATCCTTGTTTGTTCTCTGCAGCACACACATCCCAAACAGCTTTTAGCTCTCCCTGGAGCTGTGCTAATGCTTGTGAAAATTCAGAGTATCTCAGCAGAGGAAACTGTAAGTAGCCTTAAAAGCCACACATGCATAATACTGTTCTGTGACATCTATCTGAACTATTCAAGCACTTCACTTGCCCAAAATCAGCATGGACTTTCAGGCTTAAACCAAAGGCTTTTCTTAACATCTTTACTTTATTGTGCCCACTATCTTCCAATGACTAATAGTTTACCTTGTTTTTAGGATGACTCCTTGCTAGAGAAAAGCCTCTGCTGTTGGAACTGTATATTGAGCGAGCAGAGTCCTCCAGCGAGGACTGAATGTGCCCTGCCATGCCTGGAGGGAAGCTGGCAGAGACCCAGGCTGAACGAAGAGTGCAACAGAATCAGACTGATAGGTGACATCAACACTGCTGTTACCCCCATTTATATTCTTTCCCTCTCTGCTATTGACAGTTGGGTGGTCTGTCCATTAAAAAAATTCAATACCCAGGAATTATGTTAAATTTCTTGTTCTCCTGCTCTCCTGAAGTAAATTCCAGCAGCCTTCTGGAACACCAGAGAAACTTAAGGGAACAGAGTATTTCAAGGGTGTACAGATGGTTTTCCTACAACTTTATTTAAATATCAACTTCACTGTCCAAAACATGAGCCTGTCAATAATGACAAAGGTAATGCAAAAATGCAAACACATTAAGAGACAGTACACCATGAGGAGGCAGAGAAGCATCAAAACGGTGAGTGAAAATCCACATTAAAACTATCCAATTAGTGAAATGCCATCTGCTCATGCAAACTTCACTCAAAAGTAGGAAGTTTTCTTGTTTAATGGGATAATTAATTTTTCAAGGTTTGGAAGAAAAGTGATTAGTTGTATTTTTTTCCCCCTTGGTCTGGCCTTTTTTATTGGATGAATCGTTATGTGATTATTTACCTTTAAAATACCAATAGGGCAGCTTACCCCATGGTTCTTTAGTATTTTTGCCTGTAGCAGTGTTATATGAAACTTTTCAGGATCGATTCACTGGTCATCAAACACGCATTTTTTTTTTTATTCCTGATGCCTTCCTCCAATGCAAGCTGTGTTACTCTCCTGTCACAGTTCGTTCTGGTTTTGTATAGTTTTCCAACAAGGAAATCAAGGGTGAAATGGGGGTGAATTCCAAGCCAGGCTGGGTGGAGAAAAACCAATACAAGGTGATGTTTAATGCCGCTTCCAAGAGAAACATACTCTTGGTTTGGACTTTCTCAAAGCTTGGCCTAAATTTACTGAAGAATCTGTGTCACCTTGTTAATTTATTTTTTTTTAAATAAACTGAAACCTAGCAAAACTTGCTGAATTTTCTTTCTAAGACAAAAGTACAATTAGTTTTTGCTTCCATTTGTGGCAGAAAACAAAAGAATTGTTAAACCACTTCAACCCTTCCCTTTTCTTCCACTCTTTTTGCCTTCCTCCTGATGTCAAGACTTTCATAAACTTCAGCAATTTGGCTTCTATTGAGGTCATACACTTTTAATGCACAGTCTGTGGATCATGCCAGGTAGGAGTACAGAGTAGTTTTGTAGAACTGCTTATGTACGTTGAAAGAGAAGACATATACAAGTTCTAAAAACTTGATTGTCCAGTTTCCCTGCTTGCAAGTTTCTTGATGTACAGAAGCCCTGTTGGCTAATTTATGCCATCTCAGTGAAAAGAATAGTGCCATTGTGTTCAATAGCAAAATTCTCAATGAATTTGGACCATAAGTTGAGTCCTTCACACTGTGACGGTACAGCAGACTGGGACTAAATATTTGTCTTTCACACATAAGTTTTCTAGACATTTTTATTTGATATAATATTGTGCAATATAACATGATTTGATAGATGTAATGTAGTAAATCTGTGCTTTTATGTTTTGTTTTTTTTTCTGCAGAGAAAAAGTAAAGGGGATAGTTTTCAGAGTTTTGCAATGGAAATGTGGTTATGCTTAGATTAAGGGAATAGTTTAAATTCATGAGTTCCTATCTATGTGTTTATGTAACTGTCACTGTTGGCACAGTTGAGTGAAACCTCCAGATAACCCTAAATTATTTCATACACAGACTGAGGTAGTCCATGGCTTCATGTGCTCCCAAAAACTTTAAAGTGTTGAGGTTTTCAGTGGTGAGCAGAGTCTGACCTTCTGCCTCAGGCTTCTCCTTCAGCTGCCTTCTCTGGGAACACCTTTGTGTGGTGCTGCTCCATGACCAAGATTTCCAGACACAGCAGTGAAGTGTTATAGATGAATAACAGTCACTGATGTGAGTAATACCATATGTTTATTTTACACCAACACTGTTCCAAAGAAAAGCAAAATTTGACTCCTTTCATTGCATTAATTCTGCCTTTAATATGCCCTAACAACAAGTTGCAGCCATAGAGAGCAGAGGTTCATGCTATAGAGACCTCACTCACTAGCATCTGCAAACTTCCTTGGCTCTAAGGGACTGCTGAACAGCACATGGGACCAGGAGTAAAAGACCAAGAAAATTCAAGTAGCATGGAGTTACCACATTGAATCTGTTTGGATATAAACTTGGTAACTGGATATGAGTATATCTTGGCTGAAGGGACATAGGAGTGCTTCAGAATAAGCAATGTTACTCACAGGCAAAGGCATAGTCTCCATCGTGCTAACGACTTGACCCTTGCAGTGAGAAATGGGTGCAAAGATGTAAGCCAGTTGTTCACATGGGAAATGGTTACCAAATGGTAAGCGCAGCATTAAATGCTGAGGTGCAAGATCCTGTCACGTCTCCAGTAAAACATAAAGCTGAAAGGATTTACAAGCGAATCTCCCTCTATCTCTGGTAACTAAAGCGTAGCTCCTTTTCTTCAGCCTTACTCTCAGTCTAGCAACTTTCTTTGTTCCCTGGAATTCGAGAAGAATAGTCCCCTTGTCATACCTCATGGGGCTTGTCCAGTCCCTGCTCCAGACACAAGTCCCTTACATCTCTTGGATCTCCCTTTCTGCTGGCTTTAGGTTGCATTCCCCTGTAATATGACATTTGTTTGAAGCCCAGAAGCCTCCCTAAGCTCAGTATGCCCAAGGGAAGTTCTCCTAGAAGGAGTTCACCCCCAGCATCAAGGGCAAAGCAATGACCCTAAAAACATTTTTGTTTTCTGCCTAGCCACAGTCTTGTAGAGGAAAAATATAGACTGTAAATAGCAGACAGGTAAAATCCAAGCCACATATTACATCCCCCAGATAAAGACCAGGTAGGAACAACAGTGCTGATGTAGGGGCCTCTCAGTTCTCTGCAGATAGCATTCAGGAGGATGTCCATATGCCCTACTTCACCCATAACTTGAAGTATTTTAACGCCACACTGGAAAAACCTTTCCCTGTGCTCCAACCTCATTTTGCAGCCTGACTGCCTTAATCTTTTTGTTCTCAAGCAATTGTGCTCATTAGGTGACAGGTTCAGCTGCTTCTCTTTTCTCCATTAATTTTAACAGTAGTATGCACATACTGTGCTTTAATGCTCTGTATGGCTCTGTAAAAGCATTTTAATCACAACATGAGTCTGAGAGAGAAACATGAAATGAAAACCCCTATTATAGCACATGTGATTTTCACACTTCCTACTGATAATGAGCAAACCCCCCAAGCTGGGGAAACCTGGTCTTGCCAAGTTTTGTGGTGCAATTGCTAATGAGGTGGGAAAGGAGCTTTCTGTGCCTCTCAGCCACACCAAAATCTCTGACTGGAGCCAAGTGTAGAGGCAGCTCCCTGGGACTCAGTGTCTGTGGTGACTCAGACCCCTCAGCAGAGCAATTTCCTTCAGGAATTCAATGCCTGATGGGCACTCATATGCCAACAAAATTGTTCACTCATAGAATATTAACCAGGCTTGATAGTGCTTTCTCTGGCATAGGAAGCCAATCTTCAGGGTGTGATTTGCTATCATTTAGCAGATGGATGATGTTTCTATGACAATAGGATGGGAAAAAAAAAGGTGACAATAGTGTAAAAATAACTGAGTTCCTTTATTGTCTTGTTAGTAATTTTAATTTGAAAATGAATTTCCACTTAAAACCATCTCAAAGAACATGAACAGTGTTCATTTATTAGGTACTGTGAGTAACATTTAGGATCTGATTGTGGGAAAGGTCTGAAGGATGATCAATATCATTTGCAAAAGGAAACTGTTCTGCTCAGTTAATATTGGGAAGATTCAAAGTCTCCCAGAGTTCATAGGTATTTCTGTTCAGAATTCTATATGAAACTGTTCCTAGATATGTAGGAATTTACACAAGGACTTTTCCACTACTTATGAATACTGTCAGGTAGCAGGTTCCACAACATATGTTCTTCTAGCTATTTCCTTATCCAGTTTTAGAAGTTTCACAGTTAGATTAACAAGTAATGAAAAGTCCATATAGCATGTTGTTAACAAGAAATATTGTAACGTGTAATCTGAGTGGTGATTTATTTTTTTGCTCACCATAAAATATTGCCTTCTTGTTTTTATAGAAAAGGAAAGTTACACCGCGTCACAAACACTATTCCTGCAGTGCCTTCCCTTTCTGTAGTTCCGACAGACCACTGGTAATACTAGTGATTTGAAGCTGATGAGTTCTTTATTGACTTAACCTGAGCCACATGTTGTTCCTTTCTATTCACACAGGGAAAAGCTCCAGGCTAGATGACACTTTTAGTCCAAGCTAGCAGGCATGGCTGAACATTAGTGATGGAGAGGCCAAAAAAAAAAAAAGAGAGAAATGAGAGAGGTGGCATTCTAATGTAGAGCAGGTCTCCCCATAGTGTCACCAAATAGTAGACTAGAGGAGCCCAAAGCCCTTCTCACATTCAAAATCTGTCTCCAAATAGTCTGCCTGAGGCAGAGCCACTGGTGGTTTCCAGGTCCCACTGTCCCTTGATCACCGTGAGAAGACCTGCACTGGCAGGAGATCCTTTACTTGTACCCTGAACGGTAGCAGAATATCTGTCTCAGCATCGAGGTTGCTTTCGAAGAGGGAATTGGCTTCCAGGTGCAGATACATTTGCCTGCCTCTTAAATTCTGGGTACTGTGGCATTTCCACAGACAGAAGCTTTATGATTCTGAGGGTGCTGAGCAGATACATCACTGAGAGCACCAAAGACTAACCCTAGAAAGTGGGTAGAGCATTATCATTTTCTAAAGCATTAAATTACTTTGACATGGTTGCATTTATTTCACTTGCATATGGTGTTTTGTTCAAGCCAAGATGACCATTTGATCAAGATGTAGGAGACTAGTTTTGAGCTTTCTCGTCACTGAAGATGTTTAACATGACAAGCCAGATCCTGGAAAGATCTCACAAGCAAATCAGTAGTAGAAACAGCCGCTGGCACAAGTACAAACCATCTTGAAGTTAAATGAAACAAACAAAAAAAACCCTGAGTTAACTGGATATGTTTTTGCAGGATCATTCACTTCAGATCTAAATTCTATTATTTTGAAATCTTGAAGTTTATGGACAATACATATCAAGAAGTTGGGAAGTAGCTGTGTAGGTGGCTCATTTTCCTCACAAGTACTGATTTAGCTCACTCAGTTTAAAAAAGTTACTACTTCTCTCAGAACACTTAGCCCTTCTAAAATTGCTTGTGTTACAATTTGCTATAAATTTCAAGTGATAAAGGTTTTTGTGTCTAAATTCAGTTTATTATGTGACTCTAGTGGCCACAGAATAGCTTATTTTGCAGCAGCATGACACTGACGTTTTAATAATAGCTCTTTCAGTAGTGACACAACATAAGTTTAGTTTGAGAGGCATTATTTCAGTGGCAAGAACATCTGTTGTATTCCACCACCACACAAAGTTATTGAATTAAAAGTTATTACTCCTTTGCTGATGATATGAGAAGTCAAGTTCCTAACTTTCAAGAAAGAATGAAGCATAATCTGTTAAAGACACTGAAGGTGTCACTGGAAATTCTTCGTTCACTAGAATTTCATGGAAGTCTTCCCCCCATCTATTTAACATGTCAGGGTTGTTTCTTTCATAGATAATTTTATGACTGATGATTCCTGTTGGAATCTGGCCTTTGGATTCATTGAAACTAAAAGTAAAAAATAGTAGTTAATTTCTTCTTATATCACAGAATCACAGAATCACAGGATGTTAGGGATTGGAAGGGACGACAAAATATTATCTAGTCCAATCCCCCTGCTGGAGCAGGAACACTTAGATGAGGCTACACAAGAATGTGTCCAGGTGGGTTTTGAATGTCTCCAGAGTAGGAGACTCCACAACCCCCTGGGCAGCCTGTTCCAGTGTTCTGTTACCCTTACTGAGAAGAAGTTTCTTCTCAAATTTAAGTGGAACTTCTTGTGTTCCAGTTTGAACCCATTACCCCTTGTCCTACTATTGGTTGTCACCAATAAGGGCCTGGCTTCATCCTCGTGACACTCACCCTTTATATATTTGTAAACATGGATTTTTACACTATTGTCACCTAAAGAGACTCATCTCCCTCAGCCTTTCCTCATAAGGGAGATGCTCCATTCCCTTAATCATCTTTGTTGCCCTAACTGGACTCTCTCTAGCAGTTCCCTGTCCTTCTTGAACTGAGGGGCCCAGAACTGGACACAATATTCCAAATGTGGTCTCACTACGGCAGAGTAGAGGGGAAGGAGAACCTCTCTCGACCTACTAACCATCCGCCTTCTAATACATCCCAGGATACCATTAGCCTTCCTGGCCACAAGGGCACAGTGCTGGCTCGTGGTCATCCTGCTGTCCACCAGGATCCCCAGGTCCCTTTCCCCTACACTGCTCTCTAATAGGTCATTCCCCAGCTTCTACTGGAACCTGGGGTTGTTCTTGCCCAGATGCAAGACTCTACACTTTCCCTTATTATATTTCATTAAATTTTTCCCTGCCAACTCTCCAGCCTGTCCAGGTCTCGCTGGATGGCAGCACAGCCTTCTGGCGTGTCAGCCACTCCTCCCAGCTTGGTGTAATCAGCAAACTTGCTGATAGTACTCTCTATTCCCTCGTCCAAATTATTGATGAATATATTGAATAATACCGGCCCAAGTACTGCCCCTTGAGGCACTCCACTAGATACAGGCCTCCAACTGGACTCCACCCCACTGACCACAACTCTCTGGCTTCTTTTCTTCAGCCAGTTTGTGGTCCACCTCACTACCCGATCATCCAGACCACACTCCCTCAGTTTAGCTGTGAGGATGCTGTGGGAGACTGTGTCAAATGCTTTGCTGAAGTCAAGGTAGACCACATCCACGGCTCTGCCATCATCTATCTACCTTGTTATGTCCTCATGATGAGGTTGGCCAAGCATGACTTCCCCTTGGTGAAGCCATGTTGACTGCCCCTAATGACCATCTTATCCTTGATATGCCTTGAGATGGCACCAAGGATAGGTTGTTCCATCACTTTCCCAGGGCTGGATGTGAGGCTGACCGGTCTATTGTTAACCGGCTTCTCCTTCTTGCCCTTTTTGAAGACTCGAGTGACATTTGCTTTCCTCCAGTCCTCAGGCACCTCTCCTGTTTCCCAAGACTTGGCAAAGATGATGGAGAGTGGTCCAACAATGACCTCAGCCAGCTCCCTCACCACCCACCCATTTGGACCCATGGATTTGTGGATGTCCAGATTGCCTGATTGCTCCCTAACCCAGGGAGGATAGCTTCTGATGGGAGGGGTTGCATGCCAGTGGGCTTTTTCTTCAGACAGAAGCATCATTGGGAGCCGTAGGAGTGAAAGAAGCTCTGGGCATCTCATCTGCCCCAACAATCCTGCTGGCCATCACTAGGAACCATGCTTGGACTACAGATACATCAGTAGAGGCAAACAACAAAATGTCTTTTCTGTCTTTCTCCATTGTGCAATAGAAACAGACTTTTGGAAATGGTAGCACACACCTGTTCTCAGGTCAAACAGCAAGTAGAAGGCAAGCAGTTCAGGAATCAGTCTAGTGTAGACTTTATTGAGGAGAAATTACATTTTTTTTTTCTTTTTTTAATGTTTAATTAAACAAATTATTAAAATTATACATTTTAATTGTGGTTGTGGGAATAGGAATTTTCAGTTTCACTGCAAGTAACGTTTGTGTTATTCTAAATGCGACTTTGTGCTATCTACTAGTAAAAAATTAATTTCCTGGAAGAGATCATAATATGTAGATACAACTTATCTAACCTAGGCTAGGAAATAATTATTCTCTAACAGGGTCAGAACTCTACTTACATTTCTTTGGAATCTTTTATCCAGTATGACCATGAGCTGTCTGAGGCAATTTTGTATGGAAGAACATATAATATTTCTAAAGTGATTGGTGACTAGTGTATGTATTATAAAGAGATTAATGCTAATAAAGTAATTCCATTTATTTCAGGTACTGTTGAATCAACCATTAGTAACACAACAAAATAGTGGTGAGATGTAAATAACAGAGGAGGGAACTTTCTGCTCTGTGAGACACAAATGTTTTCATTTGTCCTGGGTACAACTTGCTATTAGTATAAAGGAGTGTTTGCTCCAGCTGGGATCTGAGAGTGTTGTGGTGGCTGTGGTGTGTTTGAGTCAGGAAGTCCTAATGAGTCATAACAGAGAGAAAGGTAGCTTACAGAGAATACATTTTTATATCTCTAGAAAGACTCAATATACAACAATGGAAAGAACAGATACATAATGCAACATATGGTACAAGAAAATTAGAGTAGAAGACTATGGCTGTCCCGAAGTAGCTAAAATTAGCTTCTCAATATCACACTCATTTTGTCCACGTAGAATCCTAAAATAGCCATTTTCTCCCCAAGATTTTCCCCAGGAATTTGCAGCAATCTAAAGAAAAAAAAAAAAAAAAGGAAAAAAATATCAAATTTCATTTTTAATTAGTATTTAAAAATGCAGCTTGTAAAATGCAAAATGAATCTTTTGCATTAGTTTCCTTTTTAAGAAACAGTTTCTCAGATTTGATGCACTAAGAACTACAATGCATCTTTTTCTGATTTCTACTAATTGGTACCTTTTTGTTTTGATCAAACTTTCAGTACCAAAATCAGGGTTAATAAAAATGGAATACTATTTCTACAAGACAGTTTGATAAATGGAAGCAGAAATCATTAGATAATTCAACTAATGGCTGGAGAAAGTAGTCATTGAAACAACAACGGTCAAAATTCCATTTACGACTAATCTGTTAAAGAGAGACCCAAGATATGAAAAAGCTGACTTTTAATAAATTAGATTTCATTCAGGTAGCTATTGACATATTGAGCAATTTAGTTTCTAATGAAGTCAGTAGAAGTTTTGCCCTAGATGTCAGTGAAACTACCTACCATAAGCCCTGTCATCAGCTATATAAACTCCAAATTACCTTCTGCTGAACACAGGAATAATGAGATGAGCTGTTAATCATAATCAAAGTGATAAAATCTAACTTCTTATCAATGGCTGAAAGCCAATGTTTTTGTTATTTTTTTTTCCTGATAGCTGGATAGCATTTGCCAACACAGTTTAAACAGATAGCTTTTCTTTTCCAAATGCTTTAATGGAGAATATTGATTACTTTTATTGAGTCTTATTTTCAGGCATCAAAAAGAACTGAGTCTTCATGGGAAATGTGAGTAACAGTTGAGAATCTGAATAAGATTTGAGACAGAAAAGACAATGTATCAACAAAACCTGATATAGGTGGGAGATTAGATGAAGCAGGCTTTGAAATTAAGGTAGGTGATGCTGTAGTTCAAGGGTCAGCATGACAAAAGTTGCCAGAAAGGGGACAGAATTATGGAGGAGAATTTAAGGTGGAGTAAAAAAATAGACACAGAGTGAATGAAAAGAAAGAAGTTTTTCTGAGATAATCTGTTTAGCAGAGATTTTTACTTCTGCCTCAAAACACAGTGCTAGAGATTCACTTACCCAGAATTTCTGTTTCTGTCCATTTTTGTCAGCTAATGCTCCCCACCTGTTGCAAGAAATGGTACTAGTGAGACGTCTGATACCTGTGTTCACATTTTGTAGCTTTAAACAAAGAAAAAGAAAAGCAAGCTTGTCTTAGTTGTTCTAATACCAGGGCCAGACCAAAGCATGACTGACAGATGTTTCCATGTTTAAATAACAAATTTTGCTAATGATTAAAATGAAGATAAGTATCCTGCTAGCCATAAGCCAAATTGCCATTAGAGATTGCAAAACCTTAACACAAGTGTCATTTTGGTTTGTCATTGTAAAAACCTGCTTTCCTTTACAGAATATCTCCTCTAGAGAACTTGCCAGATGAACTGAACTGAACTGTGTAGGAGTTTTGAAATTAATGTGAACACATTTCTTCAGCTGAGCTGAAGATCTCTAGGAACGCTTTTGTTAAAGATCTCATCTAACACCTTTACCAAAATAGCTGGTGAGTTGGAACTGAAAACATTCCCAGCTTTTCTCAGCTCAAATTAAATTTCTGACAACCTAATCTGTTTTAGTGCACAGTGTGGGGGATGATCTATAAACTTACCTGATGTTTCTTTGACATCTTTGAGGACATGCTGAATGTTGTGGCAATATCCATGAAATCACAGAAGAGATTGCCCCTGCTTGCCAGGTGATAAGACTTTCATAATTGTGTAGTTACAGCTGAACTGCACAGTGCTCTGTTAATCTTCACTTTGAACGTATAAGAGCACAAGTGGTTCAAGACCATCATCTGGATGTAGTTCAATGAACAAAAGCTGCTCTGCACACATTACTTAGGTAGCTAGGTATATATGGTATGTCTATTGATTGCTTAAAGAGCTGTGTCTTGTTTTGCATGTATACAATGAATGCTTGTCTAGTTGCTATTCACAGATGCTTGGGTGCCAATGAAAGAGCACAAATAAACAGAAAACTAAATATGTGAACTTTTAGAGGTTTCTCCACAGTATAAAAAGTTAATCCTAGGATGTACAAAATGCCATTGACAGGGTGTTTATAGGTGTATCAGTGTATGTTGTTGTATGATACAACACCACATGTTTGATCTGTATTTGCAGTGCTCTGTTCACTTTGGAAGACAAACAGCAAAAATATGAGAAAGCCCACAGTGTGAATAGGGAAATTTTGTGCTATGTCTGTAAAAAAATTTGAACAGCCATGGTGACATCAGCTCTCCTTGGTTAACAGCAAACTCTAATGTGTGTGAAATACCTGCTCGTCCTGCCAAAGTTAAAAAAGCAAGACAAAGTGGTGACTAGGAGAGAGGTCAAGTCTGTATTTCAGCTGCAAGCACAGATTATAGCTACTGCTTATTAAATACAAGGAATCATAAAAGCAATGTTGGTCATAATGCCAATTGAACGTAACTGCTGTTTTTTAAAAAGACTTCATGATGCTTTTTCTTCGAATTACCAAGCGAAAATTCGGAGGTTATTAATAATCTTTGCCATTTATTTGCCAAATATTTTTTCAGATACAGTGTCTCATGATCATAATTGAAATATTTATGTATATGTATATAGTAGGTTATCTGAATTCACATTAAATTCAGATTTACTTCTTTTCTCATTACTGTTTTAGTAAAAAAAATATATCAGCTGTAGTGTGAAAGTCCAATATTTACATCAGTCTTAAAGGCAGATGAAAAATGCCTTTAATTTATATTCGTGTATTCCTGCATTCATTACTACGCATTCTCTCTCCCACTCGTTTGAGCAGGGTGATGACCAGTTCCTGCAGACTCATATTTCTGTGATTAATTCTTTTTCTAACATATGTTATTTTCATGGGGGAAAAAAAAAAAAAAGTCAAATTCTGGTTTTATCCACTGATACAAATTGATTCTCAGAAGTGTTTCTAAATGGAAGAAAAGTTAGGAACTAGAACGAAAAGGATCCTTTTTTATCCTTAGCTATAACATATCCACAAATTTAAATTCCTAGGTTTTATTCCAGATACAAAAAGAAGTACTTGACATATGCATTTTATCTTACAGTTTAGAAAGAAGAGCTGTTTACTCAGTAATCCATGCCCACAGGCATTCATCCAAATACTCTAAATTGAAATACATTAAATTGAAGTATGCAAAAGTGCCGCCAGCAGGTCAAGAAAAGCAACTAATCCCCTGTATTCAGGACCTGCCATTCTACATCCAGAGCCCTGTGCCCAATTTTGGGCTTCACCATACAGGAAAGGCATTAACAGGCTGAAACAAGACCCACAGGAGTCCACTGAGATGTTTGGG